>NW_026642873.1:0-13360 GCF_028554395.1 Pezoporus wallicus | reverse complement strand
GAAGCTGTGCCTGCCCCATCCCTGGCAGTGTTCAAGGCCAGGTTGGACAGGGCTTGGAGCAACCTGGTCTAGTGGAAGATCTGTGGGGATTGGTTACAGACTGCCTGATCAAGAGGACTCTGTGGATGAAGCGCTCTATAGACAGGAGCAGCCGCACGCTCACAGGCCCTTGTCCTCATGGGGGACTTCAACCATCCTTATATCTGCTGAAGACAGTACAGCCTGGCACAAGCAATCCAGGAGGTTCCTCAATTGTGTGGAAGACAACTTCCTTCTGCAAGCAATAGAGGAGCCAGGCTTGACCTCATGCTCACCAACGGGGGGGAGCTGGTTGGAAATGTGATGCTCCAGGGCAGCCTTGGTTGTAGCGATCATGAGATGCTCGAATTTGAGATCCTCAGGACAATGAGAAGAGCGTGCAGCAAGCTCACTGCCCTGGACTTCAAGAGAACAAACTTTGGCCTCTTCAGGAACCTGCTTAGTAAGGTTCCATGGGATAAAGCCCTAGAGGGCAGGGGGGCACAAGGTTGCTGGGTGATATTCAAGGATTACCTGCGACAAGGTCAGGAGTATTGCATCCTGACTAGAAGGAAGTGAGGCAGGAGGGCCAGGAGACCTCCATGGATGGATAAGGAGCTGCTGAGGAAACTCATAGATATAAGGAAGAAGTTCTTTACTGTGAGAGTGGTGAGGCACTGGAATGTGTTGCCCAGGGAAGTTGTTAATGCTCTATCCCTGGCTGTGTTTAAGGCCAGGTTGGACAGAGCCTTGGGTGACATGGTTTATTTCAAGGTTTCCCTGCCCACGGCATGGAGGTTGGAACTAGATGATCTTAAGGTCCTTCTCAACCCTAACTATTCTATGATTCTATGATTTTATGAAGGTATCCCTGCTCGTGGCATGCGGTTGGAACTAGATGAGCTTTAAGGTCCCTTGCAACACAAACCATTCTGTGATTCTATGAATAAATCTGGTTCCAGAGGCTTTCAGAGGACCACCCAGTATCACAGGAACCTGTAGGACAACCAGCTGTTGGGCTGTAATAAGAACAAGGAGAGACCTCTGTTCCCAAGCCCCACCACTGAGGGAGCCACGATGGTTCTGTCCCATTGCACCCACTCAGCCAGCACAGCAACACCATTTGAGTAAAACACTATCACAGCACTGAACTAAAAGTACTAATGTAAGTAATTACATGATTAATATTTAACTGTTCAGTGATATTTTTGTCATTCATAATTTAGTTGTTTACATTTATTAAAAATCGATTCTGTAGACACTTTTCCTGCCCAATGTCAAATCAGCAGTGAGTGCACATTTCAGCAAACTGTCATAAAAATGTGTCTCTTTCCTAATTTTATGGGAGGAGAGAAGAAGAGAGAAATGCACCCTCCTTCTCCACTCAGCACATATGCGCAGTGAAGCCGACAAGAGCTCTGCAGCTCTCCCTGCCTTTTGTCCAGCGGCTGTCAGTCATACTTGGCTGTTGGGCTTTGCTGTGGAGCTGGAGGAAGAGGAAAAGGGTTTTTTAGAGCTGGGACACAGAGCATGACCTCAAACTGCCCCATGAGGCACATTAGTGAAGGGTCCCAGGTATACAAGCAGAGTCATTGCTGCTGAGCACAAACAGTGCTGCTTATCTCTTAAATATTTGCTCAAGGTGGGTAGGATAGATACTGTTATCTGCTTGGAAATGAAAAAATGCTGTGAATTGGAGCAGAGTTGCTTGAGACCAGGGCGCCTTACACTGTGTCTGGCATAGCTGTGTCTGTTACAAGCCTGTATGTCCCATCACAAGGAAATAACTTCTGGGAAAGAACAGAAAAGCCACCACAGCAGTTGTGCCTACCCCAGTGCCTGCATGCCAGGAGCCAGCTCTCTGCTGGCACTGCTGCATCCCAGTCACAGCAGCACAGTCTGAGGTAGGCACAGGACAGTGCCGCCAGGGCTTCACAGTAGTGCTTTTCATATTTCTATTATTTTAACTGTAAAACTCCTGGGGTTTGTGCATAAGTTCCTAGCAAAGCAAACTAATGGAGAAAGCACCTGCAGCTGCTTTCCCCAGGGAGGTATGTTAAACACCCAATGCATTGGAAAAGCATGCAGGGCTGGCTGGAGAAAGACAGGGAGCAACTGAGCAGCAATCAGGTGTCTTCTGCTTTCTGGCCTGACAGTAGTAATGAGGGAGGGATGATGAAACATTGTCTCTGCTAGGATACATGCTCCCTCATGCCCTGTATAGGGAGGAATGTGGCTAAAGGTTGCATCTGGCTGCAGTAAGTTTTCTGATCTGCCTTAATTTAAAATTTCAGCTATAATTAGCACGAAAATCCATAAACAAAGCTCTGTTGTATGGTTATACCATACCTTCACACACTGCTACCTGATCAGTGGTTTTAAACCCTTCTCTAATTATGGGAAACTAGCATGGAGAGGCACCATGTACAGCACAGGCCTTTGCACAGATGACAGGCTGCAGAAACTGTGTAGTCTTCAGCCTTACAGCTCTGCTACAGTTCCCATTTTAATACAAGATAACATCTTGACCACCTCAGATTGCTTCAGACACACACTTGACTTGGAGGGTGCTTCAGCTGGGAGAATTTTGGTTTAAGCATCTTCAAAATGTTTTATTTGTACAGTGATGGGAAAACGTGTGTGTGAGAGAGTATCAGTCTTAAATTGGGAGTATAAACTGCTGCTCTGCAAACTATAATTCCAAGCAACCACGTGTGCTTTGGGACCAGTTCATGTGCCTGAAGACATGGAGAGCTGCTCCAAAAGGGATTTCTGGCATAAACAAGCTCAAAGCAGGTACTTCTCCCACCACTCCTACAAGATCAGGGTGAGCACCCGCATTTCAGCAGGGCAGCCTCAAATGACAGAATCCTCCAGTCACTGCCTGGCCTCATACAGGCATCGCTCAGCCCCAGTCCCTTCAATCCTGATGGCACAAGTGAGCAACCACAGATATTTAAGTACAAAACTGACGTGTGGGAACCAAATGGAGATACTAAAGCCTGTAACCCCAAAGCCTCTCTCTCAATTTTGAACAAAAAAAGAGCATCAAATAGTAGGGTCTGATCTCAGCAGAGAGATGGAGGAGGTAACGCACAAGGTAACAGGTTTATCCATCTCCAGTTTCTATAACCTCCTGTTCCTGCCTTCCAGTACTGATCCTGGAATGCCACAGGAGGTTTTTTTGAGCCATATGCTCACTTTGCTGTGCTTTCAAAGGATATTACACTCATTATCTATTAAGCACCTGAAGGAACTATAGGATCTATAACCGAGATTTAATACTTCATGTTTTGCTGCTCAGGCTAGAATATCTATTTTTGCAATAGCTCAGAGCTAGCGTATATAGCATCAACATGTATTTTTAAAAGTCAATAATCCATAAGGAACATTATAATCTACCACATAGAATCAGTCTTAAGAAGTTCTGTAAGTTGTTTTTTTCTGTTCTTTATACCATCACTAAAAAGCAAAATTAGATATGTAATGGATTTTGTAGTTAAGACAAAGGCACAGACAAGTATGTTTTCAGTTCCCTGTTACTATCAAAGTCCACTGAAGCAAGAGGTAATAAAATCCACTAAAGTGGAAGTTACCTATCATTTTTGAAATATCACAATGTATTCATGGTAAAGATAAGAGATCTTACAGTTCTTTCTTTTCCACCTGCTGTTAACAGCTTATCTCCATACTTAAGACAATTTGGTGGGTGACTGTTACATATAATTTCAGAGAATCATAGAATCATAGAATAGTTGAGGTTTGGAAAGGACCTTAAGATCATCTAGTTCCAACCTCCCTGCCATGGGCAGGGACACCTCACACTAAGTCATATCACCCAAGGCCTCGTCCAACCTGGTCTTGAACACTGCCAGGGATGGAGCATTCACAACCTCCCTGGACAACCTACTCCAGTGCCGCACCACCCTCACAGGAAAGAATTTCCTCCTTATATCCAACCTAAACTTCCCCTGTTTAAGTTTTAACCCATTACCCCTTGTCCTATCACTACAGTTTCTAATGAAGAGTCCCTCCCCAGCATCCCTATAGGCCCCCTTCAGATACTGGAAGGCTGCTATGAGGTCTCCATGCAGCCTTCTCTTCTCCAGGCTGAACAGCCCCAACTTCCTTAGCCTGTCTTCATATGGGAGGTGCTCCAGCCCCCTGACCATCCTCGTGGCCCTTCTCTGGACTTGTTCCAACAGTTCTATGTCCTTTTTATGATGAGGACACCAGAACTGCACACAATACTCCAAGCGAGGTCTCACGAGAGCAGAGTAAAGGGGCAGGATCACTTCCTTCAACCTGCTGGTCACGCTCCTTTTGATGCAGACCAGGATACAGTTGGCTTTCTGGGCTGCAAGAGCACACTGCCGGCTCATGTTCATTTTCTCATCAACCATTTTGCCAGGCACAGAGGTGAGACTGACCAGTCTGTAATTCCCCAGATCACCCATTTTCCCCTTCTTGAAAATGGGGGTTATATTTCCCTTTTTTCCAGTCATCGGGAGCTTCAACTGACTGCCTTGATTTCTCAAATATGATGGCCAGCGGCTTTGCAACTTCATTCGCCAGCTCCTTCAGGACCCACAGATGGATTTCATCAGGACCCATGGACTTGTGCACATTCAAGTTTTTAAGATGGTCTCGAACCAGTTCCTCTCCTACAGTGGGCGCAAGGTCTTCATTCTCACAGTCCCTGCGTCTGCCTTCCAAGACTTGGGTGGTGTGTTCAGAGCCTTTGCCAGTGAAGACCAAGGCAAAGAAGTCATTCAGAATCTCAGCCTTCTCCAAATCCTGTGTAGCCAGTTCTCCCGAGAGCTTCCTGAGGGGGCCTACATTCTCCCTAGTCTGTTTTTTATTTGCTATGTACCTGTAGAATCCCTTCCTGTTATCTTTAATACCTCTAGTTAAGTTTAATTCTAACTGAGCCTTAGCTTTCCTAACCTGGTCCCTAGCTTCTCGGACAACATCCCTGTATTCTTCCCGTGCCACCTGTCCTTGCTTCCACTTATTATAAGCCTCTTTTTTCAACTGAATTTTCCTCAGGAGCTCCTTATCCATCCAAGGAGGGCTCCTGGCCCTCCTGCTGCACTTCCTTCTAGTCAGGATGCTACACTCCTGAGCTTGTCGCAGGTGATCCTTGAATATCAACCAGCAACCTTGGGCCCCTCTGCCCTCTAGGGCTTTATCCCATGGAACCTTACTAAGCAGGTTCCTGAAGAGGCCAAAAATTGCTCTCTTGAAGTCCAGGGCAGTGAGCTTGCTGCACGCTCTTCTCATTGTCCTGAGGATCTCAAATTCAAGCATCTCATGATCGCTGCATCCAAGGCTGCCCTGGAGCGTCACATTTCCAACGAGCCCTTCCCTGTTGGTGAGCACGAGGTCAAGCATGGCACCTCTCCTTGTCAGCTCCTCTATTACTTGCAGAAGGAAGTTGTCTTCCATGTCAAGGTGGTTGAAGTCACCCATGAGAACAAGGGCCTGTGAGGGTGAGGCTTTTCCTATCTGTCTATGGAGTGCTTCATCTGCAGGTTCTCCTTGATCAGGCAGTCTGTAACAGATGCCCACAGTAATGTCTCCCATAGCTATATTCCCTTTAACCCTGACCCACAAACTCTCTGTTGACCGCTCACCTGTCTCCAGGCAGAGTTCCATACTCTCCAGCCTATCCCTAACATAAAGGGCAACTCCCCCTCCCCACCTGCCAGGCCTGTCTTTTCTAAAAAGCCTGTAACCTTCCATTCCAACACTCCAGTCATAGGAGCCATCCCACCATGTTTCTGTGATGCCTATTATATCATACCCCCATAGACTTGCACACATCTCTAATTCCTCTTGTTTGTTCCCCATGCTACAGGCATTTATGTGTAATTTTAGATTTTAATACATGGTACTTATTTTTTAATTTGTAGAGACAGTATTGCTTATACATAAATTCGCAGTTAAGAAATTGGGAACACTAATGCCAGCTAGAGAAGCCAGTCTCTTTTCCTGCATTAAAAAATTGTCTTGGTAGTCAAGAGCCGCCCTGGTCCTGCATCCATGCGGCCAAGCATCCCATCAGGTCTTGAGGGAGGAGGAGGAGTGCTTAAATAACTACAAGGAGCAGACCAGCGACTAAGAAAATTGAGACTCACATGAGCTTTCCTTTCCAGGCTTTTCATTCCCACCAAATTTACAAGGATCTTAACCCTAAGCCCTTCACATCATTGGGATAGTGGGATTAGGCACATCAGAACTGGCAGCTCATCCCAAATTTATCAGCAGCACATTTGTCGCCAGGGCCCTGCTCCTACCACCCATCTCACAGGAAGTCAACAGCTCAGGAGCAAGTGCTGCTTAGACCTGAGTAACGGTGGCAGAATCCAGCTCTCCATCAGGCTAATGGTTTTATTCTGTGTCGTGGTTTAAACCCAGTCAGGTAACTCGTTAACTCACTCCCAGTGAGTGGTGCCGAGCTGACAACAATCGAGGTCCATGTCCCCCTCCACCCCCCCCCCCCCCCCCCCCCCCGCACCGGGGCTCTCCCCTTCCCCGCTCACAGAGGAACGGGGAGGAGGATCGAGAGAGTGCAACTCCTACGGGTTGAGACAAGAACAGTCCAGCAACAAATCACCACCGCTACTATCAACTACAACAATGATAAGGGAAAATAACAAGGGAAGAGAATACGATACCACCGGCCAAGAAAACGAGTTCCACCCGGAAGCCCGTGTCCTTCCGGGTAACTCCCAGTTACCCCTCACCCCGGGCATGACGTGCTGTGGTATGGAATACCTCCCCGGCCAGCCCGGGTCAGGAGCCCCGTCCCTGCTTCCCCACAGCCTCCCCTCCTCCCTGGCAGAGCATGAGCCTCACAGAGTCCTTGGTCAGGGTAAACATCACTTAGCAACAACCGAAAACATCGGCTTCACCAACACTGTTCTCAAGCTGGAAGTCAAAGCACAGCACTGCACCAGCTAACACAAAGGAAAAACATGACTGCTACTGCTGAACCCAGGACAATTCTGCCTTATGAAAATAGCATTTTTCTATTCCAGGGTGTTATTTTAACAGCTATAAAAAAACTTCACTGAAGAAACAGTTTCTAGTATGTTAATGCTGTATTATGAATTCTTTCATTGCATTTGTCCTATAACCACATTTATAGGCAGAGTAAGACACAAACAGAACAGCACTCATCATTACACATACCAGCATCCCACCACATTTATTTAAGTTATCAGTCCTGAAATGTCTTTGCTGTGCTTAACAGGAAAAACCTGTAACTTACAAATAAAGGTACAATTTGCACTTCTCCATTAAAAGTTCCCTATGTAACAGTTCATCATTTGTAATAGGGACAATGACAGTGACAAACAGCCTCCCATCATTTTTTTATGCTTAATCATACCGTTTGCATTCATTTGGTCTGGCAAAGCTGCTCTTGAGTAACCATGAACAGAACAGAGGGTTTGGCCATGGATGGTGTGCACATGCAAGGCAGCACAACACAAGCAGTTACTGTAGTTCAGGACAGTCCAGTTCTGCCACCCCTATTCCTAAGTAGCAGTAACTGCTTGGGGAGATTAAGAAGGGCAGAGTCTGGCTGACTTGCATATTTCTAATAAAAGTAACCAAATAATATTACAATGTAATAGAAAACCTCAAAATACAGAAATTGTTAACAGTAGGAGATAAATATTAACTTTCCAGCAAAATATGCCAAAGTCCAGGTAACTGCACAGAAACTCATACATTCCTGGAAATACCTAGCTCTTTGGGAATTCCTCTCAATTTTAAATTATGGATTAAAATTTAAAGAAGCATGTTAGCTGGATTTCCAGTACTATCATTTTTCTCTGGTATAAAGTTCAGATTACTTTTAGTCTTCTTGTGTCTTTTCATAGAATCATAAAATAGTTATGGTTGGAAAGGACCTTAAGATCATCTAGTTACAATCCCCCTGCCATGGGCAGGGACACCTCACCCAAGGCTCTGTCCAAACAGGCCTTGAAGACCACAAGAGGTGGAGCATTCACAACTTCCCTGGGCAACCTCTTCCAGCACCTCACCACCCTCACAGTAAAGAACTTCTTCCTTATATCCAATCTAAACTTCCCCTGTTTAAGTTTGAACCCATTACCCCTTGTCCTATCACTACAGTCCCTAATGAACAGTCCCTCACCAGCATCCTTGTAGACCCGCTTCAGATACTGGAAGGATGCTATGAGGTCTCCACGCAGCCTTCTCTTCTCCAGGCTGAACAGCCCCAACTTCCTTAGCCTGTCTTCATACGGGAGGTGCTCCAGCCTCCTGATCATCTTCATGCCCCGCCTCTGGACTTGTTCCAACAGTTCCATGTCGTTTTATGGTGAGGACAAAAGAACTGTACACAATACTCCAAGTGAGGTCTCTCCAAGTGAGCATATGCTGTGCCCCACGCCACTGCCCAGAACACCATCCTGGGCCTTGAGAAACAGATTTCGTGGCAACACAGCACCCCAGAGAGAACTGAGTCTGACAATGGGACTCATTTCCGGAAGAACCTCATAGACACTTGGGCCAAAGAGCATGGCAGTGAGTGGGTATATCACATCCCCTACCATGTCCCAGCCTCTGGGAAAATCGAACGGTATAATGGGCTGCTAAAAATTACACTGAGAGCAATGGGTGGGGGAACTTTCAAGCATTGGGATACACACTTACCAAAGGCCACCTGGTTGGTCAACACCAGAGGATCTGCCAACAGGGCTGGCCCAGCCCAGTCAGAATTTTTACATACTGTAGAAGGGGATAAAGTTCCCATGGTGCATATGAAGAATTTGCTGGGGAAGACAGTCTGGGTTATTCCTGCTTCAGGTAAAGGCAAACCCACTTGTGGGATTGCTATTGCTCGGGGACCTGGATATACTTGGTGGGTAATGCGGGAATATGGGGAAGTCCGATGTATACCTCAAGGGGATTTGATTTTAGTGGAAAACAGCCAATGAACTTAATTGTATGTTGTTGCCTGCTGTGTAATACTTTTACAGCCCATCAACTAGTTGTCTTCAGGTCACCAGCGACTGGCCCTGACTTCCCTCCAACCATCATCCCAACAGAGAATGAACTTTGATAGAACCAGATGAGTTCCTCAGTAAAGGAACAACCAGCATCAGCAGGCAACGATCCAATACTGCATACAGCCTCTCCTGCCCTGAAAGATTGTTACAATACATGGAACCTGACATCATGGTGTGAATGGACTCAGCATCATTACAGGGATTGGTCCATGCACTAAGAAAATTATCTCTTTCTCTTGGTCCCTGTGTGTATATGGATGTTTCTATGTGGGAGAGCGATGGTATATTGAAAATGTGGGATCTGAGCATGACGTGAATGGTATGGAATAAGGGGTGGATACTGTCCTGGGTTTAGCAGTCGAAATCAATTTTTCTCTTTCTTGGTAGCTGGTGCAGTGCTGTGTTTTGACTTTCACCCTGGGAACATTGCTGATAATACCGATGTTTTCAGTTGTTGCTAAGTAATGTTTACCCTGACCAAGGACTTTGAGAGTCTCATGGGAAGCCAGGGAGGAGGGGAAGCCAGGAGGAAGCAGAGACAGGACACCTGACCCAAGCTAGCCAAAGAGGTATTCCACTCCACAGCACGTCATGCCCTGGGGGGTAACTGGGAGTTAGCCGGAAGGACACATGATCTTCTGGGTCAGACTTGTTTCTCGGCAGGTGCTACTGTATTCTCTTCCCTTGTTATTTTCTCTTATCATTGTTGTGGTTGGTGGTAGCGGTGGTGATTTCTGTTGTACGTTGGTTGCTGGACTGTTCTTGTCTCAACCCGTGGAAGTTGCACTCTCTGGATTCTCCTCCCCATCTCTCTGAGAGCAGGGAAGGGGAGAGCCCCTCGGGGGGGCCTCGACTGCTTCCAGCCCAGCACCACTCACTGGGAGTGAGTGAACAAGCTGTCTGGCTAGGTTTTAAACCACGACAGCTGCGAGTGCCCATTTCCAGCTCATGTAAAGTTCCTTATCAACCAAGACCCCCAAGTCCTTCTCCACAGGGCTGCTCTGAATCTCTTCTCTGCCCAACTTGTAGCTGTGCCTGGGATTGCCCTGAGCCAGGTGAAGGACCTTGCACTTAGCTTGAATCAACTTCATAAGGTTGGCATCAGCCCACCTCACAAGCATGTCAAGGTCCCTCTGGATGGCATCCCTTCCTTCCAAAAAAACCACACAGCTTGGTGTCATTGGCAAACTTGCTGAGGGCACACTCAATCCCACTGTCCATGTCACCAACAAAGGGGGTGAACAAGATCAGTTCCAACATTGATCCCTGAAGGACACCATTCATTACTGGTTTCAAACTGGACATTGAGCCACTGACCACAACTCTTTGCCAATTTAGAGACAAGGATGTCATGCGGGACAGTTTTGAATGCTTTGATGTCAACTGCTCTACCCCTGTCCATCAGTTCCATAGCCACATCATAGAAGACCACCAAATTGGTCAGGCAGGATTTCCCCTTAGTGAAGCCATGCTGGCTGTCACCAACCACCTTGTTATTTTTCATGTGCCTTAGCATGCCTTCCGGGAGAATCTGCTCCAAAATTTTGCCAGGCACAGAGGTGAGACTGACTGGTCTATAATTCCTTGGGTCATCCATTTTCCCCTTCTTGAAAATGGGGGTTATATTTCTCTTTTTCCAGTGTCGGGAACTTCACCTGACTGCCATGATTTTTCAAATATGATGGACAGTGGCTTAGCAACTTAATTCACCAGATTCCTGCAGGAACCGCAAATGTATTTCATCAGGTCCCATGGACTTGTTCATGTTCACGTTCCTAAAATGGTCTCAAACCTGATCCTCTCCTCCAGTGGGCCTAGGGTCTTCATTCGCACAGTCCTGCATCTGCCTTCCAAGACATGGGTGGTGTGGCCAGAGCATTTGCCAGTGAAGACTGAGGCAAAGAAGTCATTGAAAACCTCAGCCTTCTCCAAATCCAGGGTAGACAGTTCTCCCAATAGCTTCCAGAGTGGGCCCATGTTTTCACTAGTCTGTCTTTTATTTGCTATGTAACTATAGAATCCCTTCCTGTTATCTTTCAGATCCCTAGCCAAGTTTAATTCTAACTGGGCCTTAGCTTTCCTAACCTGGTGTTATGGTTTAAGTCAAGCCAGCAACCCAGAAACCACACAGCCATTCGCTCACTCCCCCCTCTTCGTCCCCCCTCTCCTGGAGGGATGGGGAGGAGAATCAAAAGAATGAACTCCCACGGGCTGAGATAAGAACAGTCCAGTAACAAAGGTATAACACAAACCACTGCTGCTGCCACCAATAATAATAATAAGAGAAATAACAAGGAAAGAGAATACAACTGCTCACCACCCACCGACCGATACCCAGCCTGACCCAAGCAGTGATCTAGCCCTTCCAGGCAACTGCCCCCCCAGTTTATATGCTGTGCACGATGTGGTGTGGTATGGAATGCTCCCTTGGCTAGTTTGGTTCAGGTGTCCTGTCTCTGCTTCCTCCGGACTTCCCCTCTTCCGTGGCAGAGCATGACACTCCCACATTTTCACTGCACCATCACTCACCTCATAAACATATATACACATCCACACACACACAAGGAAAGAGAGAGCATTCCTTAGTGCATGGACCAATCGTTATAAAGCTGCTGAGTCCATCCGGTCCATGATGTCAGGCTCCATCTCCTGTAAGAGTCTTTCAGAGAAGAGAGACTGCGCAGTGTTGCATCTTTGCCTGCTGATGATACCGCAGAACTCGTCTGGTTTCATCAAACTTCATTCTTTGATGTGATGATGGTTGGAGGGAAGTCAGGGCCAGTCGCTGGTGACCTGAAGACATCTAGTTTATGGGCTATAAAATTATTACACAGCAGGCAACAGCATGCAATTGAGTTCATTGGCTGTTTTCCACTAAAATCAAACCCCCTTGAGGTACACATCAGATTCCCCATATTCCCGCATTACCCACCAAGTATATACGGGTCCCTGAGCAAATGCAACCCCACAAGTGGGTTTGCCTTTACCTGAAGCAGGAATAACCCAGACTGTCTTCCCCAGCAAATTCTTTATGTGTACCACGGGAACTTTATCCCCTTCTACAGTATGTAAAAGTTCTGACTGGGCTGGGCCAGCCCTGTTGGCAGATCCTCTGGTGTTGACCAAACAGGTGGCCTTTGGTAAGTGTGTATCCCAATGCTTGAAAGTTCCCCCACCCATTGCTCTCAGTGTAGTTTTTAACAGCCCATTATACTGTTCGATTTTCCCAGAGGCTGGGGCATGGTAGGGGATGTGATATACCCACTCACTGCCATGCTCTTTGGCCCAAGTGTCTATGAGGTTCTTCCGGAAATGAGTCCCATTGTCAGACTGTTCTCTCTGGGGTGTTGTGTTGCCACGAAATCTGTTTCTCAAGGCCCAGGATAGTGTTCCGGGCAGTGTCTTGGGTCACAGCATATGTTTCCAGCAATCCGGTGGTTTCTTCCACCATGGTAAGCACATGGCGCTTGCCTTGGCGGGTTGGTGGCAGTGTGATATAGTCAATCTGCCAGGCCTCCCCATATTTATACTTCAACCATCGTCCTCCGTACTAAAGAGGCTTTAACTGTTTGGCTTGTTTAATTGCAGCACGTTTCACACTCATGAATAACCTGGGCAATAGTGTCCATTGTTAAGTCCACCCCTCGATCACGGGCCCATCTAAATGTTGCATCTCTGCCCTGATGGCCTGAAGTGTCATGGGGCCACGGGGCCAAAAATAATTCACCCTTATGTTGCCCATCTAAATTCATCTGAGCCACTTCAATCTTAGCAGCTTTATCCACTTGTTGGTTGTTCTGGTGTTCCTCAGTGGGTCACGTGATAGAGAGGGCTTACAATCAAACTGTAATTTGGGATGTGCATTCTCCAGAACCCCACAACACCCAAGAAAGCTTGTGTTTCTTATTAGTTGGTGGAGACACTGATGTTATCTTGTTTATCACATCTGTGGGGATCTGTCTACATCCATCTTGATATTTTATTCCCAAAAATTGAATCTCCTGTGCAGGTCCCTTGACCTTACTCTGTTTTATGGGAAAACTGGCTGTCAGCAGGATTTGGATTATTTTCCTCCCTTTCTCAGGGAGGAAAGGGAGGACACCTGGTCCCTAGCTTCCCAGACAACATCCCTGTACTCTTCCCAGGCCACCTGTCCTTGCTTCCACCTTTTGTAAGCCTCTTTTTTCCCTCAAAGTTTCCTCAGCAGCTCCTTATTCATCCATGGAGGTCTCTTGGCCCTCCTGCTGCACTTCCTTCTAGTTGGGACACAACACTCCTGAGCTTGTCGCAGGTGA
>NW_026642872.1:0-1327 GCF_028554395.1 Pezoporus wallicus | reverse complement strand
TCATTCAGGAAAAGCATTTGAATGGAATCAGTCCAGAGCCTGCTCTCTGCTGCGCAGCAACACAGCACAGAATGAACAGTGGCATCTGCTCACACGGCAGAAGGACCAGCAGGGAAAGCTAGTGCTGGGCCTCTTCAGCACACAAGCAGCTTTGCAACGGTGTCACCATCATTGCAGTCTCTCCTTGGTTTCATACCTAAAAGTCCATTTGAATCCAAATTCTCAGGTGGTGTCTCTCAGCTGCCCAGCAGCACAGTGAGTACAGCACGAACGTTTGGCCTCTGCTCCCACAGCAGAAGAGCCAGGATTGAAAGCTGGTGCTGGACCTGTTCAGCACACAATCACCTTTACATTGGTGCCTCCATCGTTGCTTTCACTGCTCACATTCATACAGGAAAAGCATTTGAATGGAATCAGTCCAGAGCCTGCTCTCTGCACCGCAGCAACACAGTCAGCACAGAATGAACAGTGGCATCTGCTCACACGGCAGAAGGACTAGCAGGGAAAGCTAGTGCTGGGCTTCTTCAGCACACAAGCAGCTTTGCAACGGGGTCACCATCATTGCAGTCTCTCCTCGGTTTCATACCTAAAAGTCCATTTGAATCCAAATTCTCAGGTGGTGTCTCTCAGCTGCCCAGCAGCACAGTGAGTACAGCACGAACGTTTGGCCTCTGCTCCCACAGCAGAAGAGCCAGGATTGAAAGCTGGTGCTGGACCTGTTCAGCACACAATCACCTTTACATTGGTGCCTCCATCGTTGCTTTCACTGCTCACATTCATACAGGAAAAGCATTTGAATGGAATCAGTCCAGAGCCTGCTCTCTGCTGGCAGCAACACAGTCAGCACAGAATGAACAGTGGCATCTGCTCCCACGGCAGAAGGACCAGCAGGGAAAGCTAGTGCTGGGCCTCTTCAGCACACAAGCAGCTTTGCAACGGGGTCACCATCATTGCAGTCTCTCCTCGGTTTCATACCTAAAAGTCCATTTGAATCCAAATTCTCAGGTGGTGTCTCTCAGCTGCCCAGCAGCACAGTGAGTACAGCACGAACGTTTGGCCTCTGCTCCCACAGCAGAAGAGCCAGGATTGAAAGCTGGTGCTGGACCTGTTCAGCACACAATCACCTTTACATTGGTGCCTCCATCGTTGCTTTCACTGCTCACATTCATACAGGAAAAGCATTTGAATGGAATCAGTCCAGAGGCTGCTCTCTGCTGCGCAGCAACACAGTCAGCACAGAATGAACAGTGGCATCTGCTCACACGGCAGAAGGACCAGCAGGGAAAGCTAGTGCTGGGACTCTTCAGCACACAAGCTGCTTTGCAAC
>NW_026642871.1:0-13704 GCF_028554395.1 Pezoporus wallicus | reverse complement strand
CCCCTTTAGACCCCATTTACCCCCCTTTAGACCCCATTTACCCCCCTTTAGACCCCATTTACCCCCCTTTAGGACCCCTTTAGACCCCATTTAACCCCTTTAGACCCCATTTAACCCCTTTAGCCCCATTTATTCCCCTTTAGACCCCTTCAGACCCCTTTCAGACCCATTTAGACCCCATTTATCCCCCTTTAAGACCCATTTATCCCCCTTTAGCCCCATTTAGACCCCTTCAGACCCCGTTTACCCCCCTTTAGACCCATTTAGGCCCCTTTAGCCTCAGTTAGGCCCCTTTAAGACCCCTTCAGACCCCACTTAGATTTCCCCCCTTTTACCCCCTTTAGACCCCATTTACTCCCCTTATCCCCTTTTTGCTCCCTTTACTCCCATTTATCCCCCCTTTACCCATTTACACCCCCTTTAGACCCCATTTACCCCCTTTAGACCCCATTTACCCCCCTTTAGACCCCATTTACCCCCTTTAGACCCCATTTACCCCCCTTTAGACCCCATTTAGACCCCCTTTAGACCCCATTTACCCCCCTTTTAGCCCCCTTTAGACCCCATTTCCCCTTCTTTAGACCCCAGTTCCCCCCTTTAGCCCCCATTTCCCCTCCTTTTACCCCCTTTTAAACCCCCTTTAGACCCCATTTACCCCCCTTTAGACCCCACTTCCCCCCCTATAGACCCCATTTACCCCCTTTAGACCCCATTTACCCCATTTACCCCCTTTAAACCCCATTTACCCCCTTTTAAACCCCATTTAGACCCCATTTCCCCCCTTTAGACCCCATTTACCCTTTTTAGACCCCACTTCCCCCCTATAGACCCCATTTACCCCCTTTAAACCCCATTTACCCCCCTTTTAAACCCCATTTAGACCCCATTCCCCCCCCTCCCCACGTGCTTCCGCCCCCCTTCCTCCCCGGGCGCTGAAGCCCCGCCCACTTCCGGCGCAGGGTGAATGACAACATCCTGTTCGTCAACGAGGCGGACGTGCGGGAGGTGCCGCACAGCGCGGCCGTGGAGGCGCTCAAGGAGGCGGGCGCTGTCGTGCGGCTTTACGTCATGCGCCGTAAAGCGCTCGCCGAGAAGGTCGTGGAGGTGAAGCTCATCAAAGGGCCCAAAGGTAACGGGGGGGGGGGGAACATAGGGGCACATAGAGACACATAGAGACCCCATAGAGACACATGGGGACCCATAGAGACCCCATAGAGACACATGGGGACCCATAGAGACACATGGGGACCCATAGAGACACATGGGGACCCATAGAGACCCCATAGAGACACATGGGGACCCATAGAGACCCCATAGAGACACATGGGGACCCATAGAGACACATAGGGACCCATAGAGACCCCATAGAGACACATGGGGACCCATAGAGAGCCATAGGGACCCATAGAGACCCCATAGAGACACATGGGGACCCATAGAGACCCCATAGAGACACATGGGGACCCATAGAGACCCCATAGAGACACATGGGGACCCATAGAGACACATAGGGACCCATAGAGACCCCATAGAGACACATGGGGACCCATAGAGAGCCATAGGGACCCATAGAGACCCCATAGAGACCCATAGGGACCCATAGGGACCCATAGAGACCCCATAGAGACACATAGAGACCCATAGAGACCCCATAGAGACCCATAGGGACCCATAGGGACCCCATAGGGACCCATAGAGACCCCATAGAGACACATAGAGACACATAGGGACCCATAGAGACACATAGCCATAGAGAGCCATAGAGACACACAGGGACCCATAGGGACCCACAGAGACCCCATAGGAACCCATAGAGAGCCATAGGGACCCATAGAGACCCCATAGGAACCCATAGGGAGACATAGAGACCCATAGAAACCCCATAGAGAGCCATAGGAACCCATAGGGGCACATAAGGACCCCGTAGAGACCCCATAGGGATCCATAGGGGCACATAGGGATCCGTAGGGACACATAGGGACCATATAGAGACCCCATAGAGACACATAGAGACCCATAGGGAGCCATAGGGACCCATAGAGAGCCATAGGGACACATAGAGACACATAAAGACCCATAGGGACCGCATAGGGGCCCATAGAGACCGATACGGACTCATAGAGACCCCATAGAGACACATACGAACTTACAGAGACCCCATAGAGGCACATAGGGACCCATAAAGACACCATTGGGACCCATAGAAAGCCATTGGGACCCATAGGGAACCATTGAACCCCATTGGGACCCATTAGGACCCATAGAACCCCATTGGGACCCATTGAACCCCATTGGGACCCATTGGGACCCATAGAACCCCATTGGGACCCACTGAACCCCATTGGGACCCATTGGGACCCATTAAACCCCATTGGGACCCATAGAACCCCATTGGGACCCACTGAACCCCATTGGGACCCATTGGGACCCATTAAACTCCATTGGGACCCATAGAACCCCATTGGGACCCACTGAACCCCATTGGGACCCATTGGGACCCATTGGGACCCATTAAACCCCATTGGGACCCATTGAACCCCATTGGGACCCATTAGACCCCATTGGATCCCTCCACCCCCCCCATGTCCCCATTGGACCCTTCCAACCACACCCAGACCCCTATAGACCAGCACTGGGGACCCCCATAGGGACCCCCTCTATACGGACCCATAGCAGCCCCCCCATTGCTGCCCCCCCATGGTCTATGTATTGGACCCCTCTATGGGGCAGCCCATGTTATGCAGGGGGGGATGGATCCCTCTGTGGGGCAGCCCATGTTATGGGGGGGATAATGGATGGATCCCTCTATGGGGCAGCCCATGTTATGCAGGGGGGGATGGATCCCTCTATGGGGCAGCCCATGTTATGGGGGGATAATGGATGGATCCCTCTATGGGGCAGCCCATGTTATAGAGAAGGGATGGATCTCTCTATGGGGCAGCCATGTTATAGAGAAGAAATGAATCCCTCTATGGGGCAGTCCATGTTATGGAGGGGGGGATGGATCCCTCTATGGGGCAGCCCCTGTTATGCGGGGGAGAATGGTTGGATCCCTATGGGGCAGCCCATGTTCTGGGGGGGAATGGATGGATCCCTCTATGGGGCAGCCACGTTATGGGGGGGGGTGGATAGATCTCTCTATGGGGCAGCCCATGTTATGGAGGAGGGGGGGGATGGATGGATCCCTCTATGGGGCAGCCCATGTTATGGAGGAGGGGGGGGATGGATGGATCCCTATGGGGCAACCCATGTTATGGGGCAAGGGGGGGGGGGGATGTTCCTCTATGGGGTGACCCACGGCGTGTCCCCCCCCATGCAGGGCTGGGGTTCAGCATCGCGGGGGGGGTCGGCAACCAGCACATCCCGGGGGACAACAGCATCTACGTGACCAAAGTGATCGAGGGCGGCGCGGCCCACAAGGACGGGCGGCTCCAGATCGGAGACAAGATCCTGGCCGTGAGCTGGGGGGGTCAATGGGGGGCAGTGGGGGTCAATGGGAGTCAGTGGGGGTCAATGGGATTCAATGGGAGTCAGTGGGGGTCAAGGAGAGTCAATGGGGACAATGGGGATCAATGGGGGTCAATGGGAGTCAATGGGGACAATGGGAGTCAATTGGAGTCAATGGGATTCAATGGGAGGCAATCGGGGTCAATGGGGGTCAATGAAAGTCAATGGGGGTCAATGGGAGTCAGTGGGGGTCAGTGAGAGTCAATGGGGACAATGGGGATCAATGGGGGACAATGGAGATCAATGGGGGTCAATGGGAGTCAATGGGGACAATGGGAGTCAATTGGAGTCAATGGGATTCAATGGGAGGCAATCGGGGTCAATGGGAGTCAATGAAAGTCAATGGGGGTCAATGGGAGTCAGTGGGGGTCAGTGAGAGTCAATGGGGGTCAATGGGAGTCAATGGGAGTCAGTGGGGGTCAATGGGAGTCAATAGGGGTCAATGGGAGTCAATGGGGGTCAATGGGAGTCAGTGGGGGTCAATGGGAGTCAGTGGGGGTCAGTGAGAGTCAATGGGGATCAATGGGAGTCAATGGGAGTCAGTGGGGGTCAATGGGAGTCAATGGGGTCAATGAGGGTCAATGAGACTCAATGGGAGTCAATGGGGTCAATGAGACTCAATGAGTCTCAATGACCACACTGCCACCTAGTGGCCACCAGCGCGAACAGCACCCTGCTTCCATTGAACTCAACGGCACCCCCTTTCTCCCCCATCATCACCCCCCACCCCCCCATCACCCCCCACCCCCCATCACCCCCCATCGCCCCCCATCACCCCCCCAAGGTGAACAACGTCAGCCTGGAGGACGTGATGCACGAGGACGCCGTGGCGGCGCTCAAGAACACCTTCGACGTCGTCTACCTGCGCGTGGCCAAGCCGGCCGCCGCCTTCCTGGGCGACGCCTTCGCCCCCCCCGACGTCACCGGCTGTGAGCTCATTGGGTGCTAGGGGTGTCAGTTGGGTGCTAGGGGTGCTCCTCGGGGTGCTATGGGTGCTCCTCGGGGTGCTATGGGGGTCCGATGGGTGTTCGTTGGGGTGTTATGGGTGTCAGTTGCGTGCTATTGGTGTCAGTTGGGTGCTATGGGTGTCAGTTGGGTGCTATGGGTGCTCCTCGGGGTGCTATGGGTGCTTCTCGGGGTGCTATGGGTGTCCGATGGGTGTTCGTTGGGGTGTTATGGGTGTCAGTTGGGTGCTATGGGTGTCAGTTGGGTGCTAGGGGTGTCCGATGGGTGTTCATTGGGGTGTTATGGGTGTCAGTTGGGTGCTAGGGGTGTCCGATGGGTGTTCATTGGGGTGTTATGGGTGTCAGTTGGGTGCTAGGGGTGTCCGATGGGTGTTCATTGGGGTGTTATGGGTGTCAGTTGGGTGCTAGGGGTGTCCGATGGGTGTTCATTGGGGTGTTATGGGTGTCAGTTGGGTGCTATGGGTGTCCGATGGGTGTTCGTTGGGGTGTTATGGGTGTCAGTTGGGTGCTATGGGTGTCTGATGGGTGTTCGTTGGGGTGTTATGGGTGTCAGTTGGGTGCTATGGGTGTCCGATGGGTGTTCATTGGGGTGTTATGGGTGTCAGTTGGGTGCTAGGGGTGTCAGTTGGGTGCTAGGGGTGTCCGATGGGTGTTCATTGGGGTGTTATGGGTGTCAGTTGGGTGCTAGGGGGGTCTGATGGGTGCTAGGGGTGCTCCTCGGGGTGCTATGGGGGTGCAGTGGGTGTTCATTGGGGTGTTATGGGTGTCAGTTGGGTGCTATGGGTGTCAGTTGGGTGCTGTGAGTGCTCATTGGGGTGCTATGGGTGTCCGATGGGTGTCCGTTGGGGTGTTATGGGTGTCAGTTGCGTGCTATGGGTGTCAGTTGGTTGCTGTGGGTGTCAGTTGGTTGCTATGGGTGCTCGTTGGGGTGTTATGGGCGTCTGATGGGGTGCTATGGGTGCTTGTCGGGGTGTTATGGGTGTCAGTTGGGTGCTATGGGTGCTCGTCGGGGTGCTATGGGTGCTTGTCGGGGTGTTATGGGTGTCAGTTGGGTGCTATGGGTGCTCATCGGGGTGCTATGGGTGTCAGTTGGGTGCCACCTCCATCACTTCATCCCTATCTCCTTGATGTCCCCCCATTGCCCCATTGCCCCCCATTGCCCCATTCCCCCCATTGCCCCCATTGCTCCCCTTGCCCCCATTGCCCCCCCTTGTTCCCCATTGACTCCCATTGCCCCCCATTGCCCCATTGCCCCCCATTGCCCCCATTCCCCCCATTGCCCCCATTCACCCCATTGCCCCCCTTACCCCATTGCCCCCATTGCCCCCCCTTCTCCCCATTGCCCCCATTGCCCCATTCCCCCCATTGCCCCCATTCACCCCATTGCCCCCATTCACCCCATTGCCCCCCTTACCCCCCATTGCCCCCCATGCTGTCCCCCCCACAGCCTACTCCGCTCACCTGGATGCCGAGCTGGGCCCCCAGAGCTACCTGGGCCCCGAGTTCCCCCCGGCCATGACCCCCACGTCCCCACGGCGCTACTCCCCCGGCCC
Organism: Pezoporus wallicus; assembly: GCF_028554395.1. Classification (NCBI taxonomy): domain Eukaryota; kingdom Metazoa; phylum Chordata; class Aves; order Psittaciformes; family Psittacidae; genus Pezoporus; species Pezoporus wallicus. The sequence continues at coordinate 7,679 of NW_026642871.1, read as the reverse complement.
CAAGGACCTGCTGCCCGACGACGACGTCCCCAGGTACTGCCCCATGGGCACCTATGGGGTCCCTATGGTCACCTATGGGGTCGCTATGGTCATCTATGGGGTTCCTATGGTCATCTATGGGGTCTCCATGGTCATCTATGGGGTCACTATGGTCATTTATGGGGTTCCTATGGTCATCTATGGGGTCTCCATGGTCATCTGTGGGGTTCCTGTGGTCATCTATGGGGTTCCTATGGTCATCTATGGGGTCGCTATGGTCACCTATGGGGTCTCCATGGTCATCTGTGGGGTTCCTATGGTCATCTATGGGGTTCCTATGGTCATCTATGGGGTCGCTATGGTCATAGATGGGGTTCCTATGGTCATCTATGGGGTCTCCATGGTCATCTATGGGGTCTCCATGGTCATTTATGGGGTCCTTATGGTCACCTATGGGGTCTCCATGGTCATCTATGGGGTTCCTATGGTCATCTATGGGGTTCCTATGGTCCTCTATGGGGTCTCCATGGTCATTTATGGGGTCTCCATGGTCATCTATGGGGTTCCTATGGTCATCTATGGGGTTCCTATGGTCATCTATGGGGTCGCTATGGTCATGTATGGGGTTCCTATGGTCATCTGTGGGGTTCCTATGGTCATCTGTGGGGTTCCTATGGTCATCTATGGGGTTCCTATGGTCATCTATGGGGTCGCTATGGTCATAGATGGGGTTCCTATGGTCATCTATGGGGTCTCCATGGTCATCTATGGGGTCTCCATGGTCATTTATGGGGTCCTTATGGTCACCTATGGGGTCTCCATGGTCATCTATGGGGTTCCTATGGTCATCTATGGGATTCCTATGGTCCTCTATGGGGTCTCCATGGTCATTTATGGGGTCTCCATGGTCATCTATGGGGTTCCTATGGTCATCTATGGGGTTCCTATGGTCATCTATGGGGTCGCTATGGTCATCTATGGGGTTCCTATGGTCATCTGTGGGGTTCCTATGGTCATCTGTGGGGTTCCTGTGGTCATCTGTGGGGTTCCTATGGTCATCTATGGGGTCGCTATGGTCATAGATGGGGTTCCTATGGTCATCTATGGGGTCTCCATGGTCATCTATGGGGTCTCCATGGTCATTTATGAGGTCCTTATGGTCACCTATGGGGTCTCCATGGTCATCTATGGGGTTCCTATGGTCATTTATGGGGTTCCTATGGTCACCTATGGGGTCGCTATGGTCATCTATGGGGTTCCTATGGTCATCTATGGGGTCTCCATGGTCATCTGTGGGGTTCCTGTGGTCATCTATGGGGTTCCTATGGTCATCTATGGGGTCTCCATGGTCATTTATGGGGTCCTTATGGTCACCTATGGGGTCTCCATGGTCATCTATGGGGTCCCTATGGTCATCTATGGGGGTCCCTATGGTCCCCTATGGGGTCCCCATCACCCCTGGGATGCCCCCATTGTCCCCTATACGGTCCCCATCATCATTGGGCTGCCCCATATGGCTCTCCCCCTCCTCCCTGGGGTTCCCCCATTGTCCCCTATGGGGGGCTCCCCATCCCCAGTGGGGTGCCCCCCAACGCTCGCCCCACATCCATAGGGAGCCGCGGCGCATCCTGATCCATCGGGGCTCCACGGGGCTGGGCTTCAACATCGTGGGGGGCGAGGACGGCGAAGGGATCTTCATCTCCTTCATCCTGGCGGGGGGCCCCGCGGACCTCAGTGGGGAGCTGCGCAAGGGCGACCAGATCCTCTCCGTGAGTCACCCATCGGCACCCATCGGCACCCATCGGCACCCATTGGCACCCATTGGCACCCATTGATAGCCATTGAGTCCCATTGAGAGCCATTGAGTCCCATTGACACCCATTGACATCCATTGACACCCATTGGCACCCATTGACTGACATTGACACCCATTGACTCCCATTGACACCCATTGCTATCCATTGACACCCATTGACACCCATTGATATCCATTGAGTCCCATTGATAGCCATTGACATCCATTGACATCATTGTCTCCCATTGATACCCATTGACACCCATTGGCACCCATTGGCACCCATTGATACCCATTGACTTGACATTGACATCCATTGACACCCATTGACACCTCTTGACAACCATTGACACCCATTGACTGTCATTGACATCCATTGACACCCATTGGCACCCATTGATAGCCATTGACACCCATTGACACCCATTGACTCCCATTGACACCCATTGACCTCAGTGGGGAGCTGCGCAAGGGCGACCAGATCCTCTCCGTGAGTCACCCATCGGCACCCATCGGCACCCATTGGCACCCATTGATAGCCATTGAGTCCTATTGAGAGCCATTGAGTCCCATTGGCACCCATTGGCACCCATCGGCACCCATTGATAGCCATTGAGTCCCATTGAGAGCCATTGAGTCCCATTGGCACCCATTGGCACCCATTGATAGCCATTGAGTCCCATTGAGAGCCATTGAGTCCCATTGACACCCACTGACATCCATTGACACCCATTGGCACCCATTGACTGACATTGACACCCATTGACTCCCATTGACACCCATTGCTATCCATTGACACCCATTGACACCCATTGATATCCATTGAGTCCCATTGATAGCCATTGACATCCATTGACATCATTGACTCCCATTGATACCCATTGACACCCATTGGCACCCATTGGCACCCACTGATACCCATTGACTGACATTGACATCCATTGACACCCATTGACACCTCTTGACAACCATTGACACCCATTGACTGACATTGACATCCATTGACACCCATTGGCACCCATTGATACCCATTGACACCCATTGACACCCATTGACACCCATTGACTCCCATTGACACCCATTGACACCCATTGACCTCAGTGGGGAGCTGCGCAAGGGCGACCAGATCCTCTCCGTAAGTCACCCATCGGCACCCATTGGCACCCATCGGCACCTATCGGCACCCATTGGCACCCATTGATAGCCATTGAGTCCTATTGAGAGCCATTGAGTCCCATTGACACCCATTGGCACCCATTGACTGACATTGACACCCATTGACTGACATTGACATCCATTGACACCCAGACACCCATTGACATCCATTGACACCCATTGACATCCATTGACACCCATTGACACCCATTGACACCCATTGATAGCCATTGACACCCATTGACACCCATTGACCTCAGTGGGGAGCTGCGCAAGGGCGACCAGATCCTCTCCGTAAGTCACCCATCGGCACCCATTGGCACCCATCGGCACCCATCGGCACCCATTGATAGCCATTGAGTCCTATTGAGAGCCATTGAGTCCCATTGACACCCATTGGCACCCATTGACTGACATTGACACCCATTGACTGACATTGACATCCATTGACACCCAGACACCCATTGACATCCATTGACACCCATTGACATCCATTGACACCCATTGACACCCCTTGACACCCCTTGACACCCATTGATACCCATTGACACCCATTGAGTCCCATTGATAGCCATTGACACCCATTGACACCCATTGAGTCCCATTGAAACCCACTGACACCCATTGACACCCATTGGCACCCATTGACACCCATTGACACCCATTGAGTCCCATTGATAGCCATTGACACCCATTGACACCCATTGGCACCCACTAGCACCCATTGATACCCATTGATACCCATTGACTCCCATTGGCACCCATTGATAGCCATTGGCACCCATTGACTGACATTGACACCCATTGACACCCATTGGCACCCATTGATAGCCATTGACACCCATTGACTCCCATTGACACCCATTGACCTCAGTGGGGAGCTGCGCAAGGGCGACCAGATCCTCTCCATGAGTCACCCATCAGCACCCATTGATAGCCATTGAGTCCCATTGAGAGCCATTGACATCCATTGACACCCATTGGCACCCATTGACCTCAGTGGGGAGCTGCGCAAGGGCGACCAGATCCTCTCCATGAGTCACCCATCGGCACCCATCGGATCCCATCGGCACCCATTGGCACCCATTGGCACCCATTGGTACCCATTGGTAGCCATTGAATCCCATTGACAGCCATCGAGTCCCATTAAGGGCCATTGACATCCATTGACACCCTTTGGCACCCATTGATACCCATTGGCACCCGTTGGCACCCATTGACAACCATTGACTGACATTGACATCCATTGACACCCCTTGACAACCATTGACACCCATTGACTGACATTGACACCCATTGACACCCATTGGCACCCATTGATACCCATTGACACCCATTGACCCCCACTGACGCCCATTGACACCCATTGACTCCCATTGACCTCAGTGGGGAGCTGCGCAAGGGCAACCAGATCCTCTCCATGAGTCACCCCTTGGGGGCCCCCGTGGCACCCATCGGCACCCATCGGCACCCATTGGCACCCATTGATAGCCATTGAATCCCATTGATAGCCTCTGAGTCCCATTGAGAGCCATTGACACCCATTGGCACCCATTGGCACCCATTGATAGCCGTTGAATCCCATTGGTAGCCATTGAGTCCCATTGATACCCATTGACACCCATTGGCACCCATTGGCACCCATTGATAGCCATTGAATCCCATTGATAGCCTCTGAGTCCCATTGAGAGCCATTGACATCCATTGGCACCCATTGATAGCCATTGGCACCCATTGACACCCATTGACACCCATTGACACCCATTGACACCCACTGAGTCCCATTGATACCCATTGACACCCATTGGCACCCATTGACACCCATTGACCTCAGTGGGGAGCTGCGCAAGAGCGACCAGATCCTCTCCGTGAGTCACCCATCGGGGGCCCCCGTGACACCCATCGGCACCCATCGGCACCCATTGGCACCCATTGATAGCCATTGAATCCCATTGATAGCCTCTGAGTCCCATTGAGAGCCATTGACACCCATTGGCACCCATTGGCACCCATTGATGGCCATTGAATCCCATTGAGAGCCATTGACATCCATTGGCACCCATTGACACCAGTTGACTCCCATTGGCACCCATTGATATCCATTGGCACCCATTGACACCCATTGATAGCCATTGGCACCCATTGGCACCCATTGACACCCATTGACACCCATTGATAGCCATTGGCACCCATTGATACCCATTGGCACCCATTGGCACCCATCGGCACCCATTGACACCCATTGACCCCCATTGTCCCCAACACCCCCCCCCAACACCCATTGGTTGCCACCATTGCCCCCTCAATGGTGATTGGCCGCTGGGTGGTGGGCGGGGTCCATGGCACCCAATGGGATGTGTCCCCGCCCCCAAAGGTGTCCCCACCCACCACAGGGATTGGTCCCCATCCTCGGCCCCCTTTCTCCTCCTCGGCCCCATAGGGACGGGTCCCCCCCCAAGCTGTCCCCATCCATGGGTCCTCGTCCCCCACAGCACCCTTAAGGTGAGGTGTCCCCATCCCTGCCCCATTGCTGCCCCATTGCTGCCCCATTCCTGCCCCATTGCTGCCCCATTGCTGCCCCATTCCTGCCCCATTGCTGCCCCATCGCTGCCCCATTGCTGCCCCATTGCTGCCCCATCCCTGCCCCATCGCTGCCCCATTGCTGCCCCATCCCTGCCCCATTGCTGCCCCATTCCTGCCCCATTCCTGCCCCATTGCTGCCCCATTGCTGCCCTGTCCCGATCCCCATCCCCATCCCTACCCCATCCCCATCCCTGCCCCATCCCTGCCCCATCCCTGCCCCATTGCTGCCCCATTCCTGCCCCATTCCTGCCCCATTGCTGCCCCATTGCTGCCCCATCCCTGCCCCATCCCTGCCCCATTGCTGCCCCATTCCTGCCCCATTCCTGCCCCATTGCTGCCCCATCCCATACACCCCATATCTCATACCCCATGCCTCATACCCCATACACCCCATACACCCCATACACCCCATATCCCATACCCCGCATACCCCACACACCATACCCCATACACCCCCCACCCCACACCCCATACCCCACACCCCACACCCCATACACCCCATATCCCATACCCCTTACACCCCATACCCCATGCACCCCATACCCCATACACCCCATACATCCCATACCCCATACACCCCATGCACCCCACATCCCCCACCCCCCACCCCATACACCCCCCACCCCACATCCCGGTCCCATTGCAGGTGAACGGGGTGGATCTCCGCAGCGCCACCCACGAGCAGGCGGCCGTGGCGCTGAAGAACGCGGGGCAGAGCGTGACCATCATCGCCCAGTACAAACCCGAGGGTGAGGGGGGCGCTATGGGGCTGCCCCACACATCCCCGCCTATGGGGCTGCCCCACATAGCCCTGCCGTGGGGCTGCTCCACACATCCCCGTTATAGGGCTGCACCACACATCCCCGCCTGTGGGGCTGCCCCACACGTCCCTGCCTATAGGGCTGCACCACACATCCCCGCCTATGGGGCTGCCCCACACATCCCTGCTATGGGACATCCCCTAACTGTGCCCTACACATCCCTGCTATGGGTCCGCGCCTCACTCTGCCCCACACGTCCCCCCTGTGGCTCTGCCCCACATGTCCCCTCTATGGGTCCGCCCCACACCCCGCCCCACATGTCCCCTCTATGGGTCTGCCCCACACATCGCGCTATGGGTCTGCCCCACACATCCCGCTATGGGTCCGCCCCACACATCCCCCTCTATGGGTCCGCCCCACACATCCCGCTATGGGTCCACCCCACACATCCCCTCTATGGGTCCGCCCCACACATCCCCTCTATGGGTCCGCCCCACACATCCCGCTATGGGTCCGCCTCACACATCCCGCTATGGGTCCGCCCCACACATCCCGCTATGGGTCCGCCCCACACATCCCGCTATGGGTCCGCCCCACACATCCCGCTATGGGTCCGCCCCACACATCCCGCTATGGGTCCGCCCCACACATCCCGCTATGGGTCCGCCCCACACATCCCGCTATGGGTCCGCCCCACACATCCCCCTATGGGTCCGCCCCACACATCCCGCTATGGGTCCGCCCCACACATCCCGCTATGGGTCCGCCCCACACATCCCGCTATGGGTCCGCCCCACACATCCCCTCTATGGGTCCGCCCCACACATCCCGCTATGGGTCCGCCCCACACATCCCCTCTATGGGTCCGCCCCACACATCCCCTCTATGGGTCCGCCCCACACATCCCCTCTATGGGTCCGCCCCACACATCCCCTCTATGGGTCCGCCCCACACATCCCGCTATGGGTCCGCCCCACACATCCCTCTATGGGTCCGCCCCACACATCCCGCTATGGGTCCGCCCCACACATCCCTCTATGGGTCCGCCCCACACATCCCCTCTATGGGTCCGCCCCACACATCCCCTCTATGGGTCCGCCCCACACATCCCTCTATGGGTCCGCCCCACACATCCCGCTATGGGTCCGCCCCACACATCCCGCTATGGGTCCGCCCCACACATCCCTCTATGGGTCCGCCCCACACATCCCGCTATGGGTCCGCCCCACACATCCCCCTATGGGTCCGCCCCACACATCCCGCTATGGGTCCGCCCCACACATCCCCCTATGGGTCCGCCCCACACATCCCGCTATGGGTCCGCCCCACACATCCCTCTATGGGTCCGCCCCACACATCCCGCTATGGGTCCGCCCCACAGAGTACGGTCGCTTCGAGGCCAAGAT
>NW_026642869.1:0-1331 GCF_028554395.1 Pezoporus wallicus | reverse complement strand
TCTTTCTGGAGTTTTCATCTGAAAAAAAAATCTCTTTGTTTTGAAGCAAAGTTGGACCTTTGCCTAATTTTATGTTAAGTGAGAACATGATTGCACCTCCTTCAGTTGTGTTGGCATAGTTGAGGAGCTGAACTCAGAACAGAGGCAGAAAGGATGCTGGTTTCATACTGCAACATTAGCACAAGTGTAAACAGCTGTAAAGTTCAAATCAGTTAATCTCTGTAAGGACCACTGCAGCCTGTATATTGAAGACAACATACAAAAGCTAGCTAAAATCTTATTGTCTTTATCTGCATGTTGGCTCAGAGTACAGAACTAAAAAAAAAAAAAAATCACTACTCTAGTTAGATGCTTTCTTTTATTTAGTCTCTCTGTAGTTCAGGCATGCAGGCATACAATTATATGTTACAAATGGAAGAGCACAAGTCAAAGAAATCTAATATGTAGAATAGATTATTTTTCCCACGAGTGTCATATTTTGGGTGCAGAAATGCACACAGAAAGGGGAAAGACTATTGGGTAGTATTAGATTGTGCAAGTAGCTTCCTTTTTCATTTCCTTGGTGGAGATGTTAGGTAGCAAGTGTTTATATATGTCTCCTTTCTTTATAAGCGCACAGAGGCATAGGAAGATGGTACTGTGAATAAAAAGATGCATTACTAGAAAAACTCCCCAATAAATACTCAGTTAAAAGTAGAGGGCAAGTTAAATATACTCATCATTGAGAAAGATGTGGTTGATGTTCTGATATTTCTACCACAGGAGCTACATCAACTTCTGATAGCTTAAATAGGTAATACAAACATTAAATGCAATAGGAGAGAAAGTATTTAAAAACACTACCTGGAAGCACACAACTGCAATGAAACCAACCTGACCTTGAGTCAGTACATTAGTTTTAGTTATGTGATCCAAGATACTGCTCTTAAAACACTTGTTTTACACAGGGGTACAGATGAAATAATGCCCTTTTTTTTTTTTGTTGGGTTTGTTTTTCTTTGTACATAATATTTACAAGAAATTCACATTGTTCATAAGTACACAAACAACTCTCGCTATTGGAGTAGTGTAAGAACATGCTTTTTCTTTACTTAAAAATATTAACATGTAAACGTACTCTTCGTAAGACTCCAGCATTCTTGTGCCAAAATTGTAATGTTGAGAACTTTTTTCCATAAGACTCAAAAATTTGACATGTTGTAAATTTACTGGTTTAAAATTGACAATCCTGCAATCTTATGCACATATAAAATTTCTTATTTTCTAGAGGAGAACTTTATGACAATGCCCAAAACTTTCAAGTTAAATAATAGCATTTCAATTCTGAAAAG
>NW_026642868.1:0-13246 GCF_028554395.1 Pezoporus wallicus | reverse complement strand
CTGAGAGTGACCACCTGAGAATTTCAGAGCACTAGCTTTCCCTGCTGATCCTTCTGCCGTGGGAGCAGATGCCACTTTTCATTCTGTGCTCACTGTGTTGCTACCAGCAGAGAGCAGGCTCTGGACTGATTCCATTCAAATGCTTTTCCTGTAGGAAAGTGAGCAGTGAAATCAGCGATGGAGGCACCAATGTAAAGGTGATTGTGTGCTGAACAGGTCCAGCACCAGCTTTCAATCCTGGCTCTTCTGCTGTGGGAGCAGAGGCCAAACGTTCGTGCTGTACTCACTGTGCTGCTGGGCAGCTGAGAGACACCACCTGAGAATTTGGATTCAAATGGACTTTTAGGTATGAAACCGAGGAGAGACTGCAATGATGGTGACACCGTTGCAAAGCTGCTTGTGTGCTGAAGAGGCCCAGCACTAGCTTTCCCTGCTGGTCCTTCTGCTGTGGGAGCAGATGCCACTGTTCATTCTGTGCTGACTGTGTTGCTGCGCAGCCGAGAGCAGGGTCTGGACTGATTCCATTCAAATGCTTTTCCTGTATGAAAGTGAGCAGTGAAAGCAACGATGGAGGCACCAATGTAAAGGTGATTGTGTGCTGAACAGGTCCAGCACCAGCTTTCAATCCTGGCTCTTCTGCTGTGGGAGCAGAGGCCAAACGTTCGTGCTGTACTCACTGTGCTGCTGGGCAGCTGAGAGACACCACCTGAGAATTTGGATTCAAATGGACTTTTAGGTATGAAACCGAGGAGAGACTGCAATGATGGTGACACCGTTGCAAAGCTGCTTGTGTGCTGAAGAGGCCCAGCACTAGCTTTCCCTGCTGGTCCTTCTGCTGTGGGAGCAGATGCCACTGTTCATTCTGTGCTGACTGTGTTGCTGCGCAGCAGAGAGCAGCCTCTGGACTGATTCCATTCAAATGCTTTTCCTGTATGAATGTGAGCAGTGAAAGCAACGATGGAGGCACCAATGTAAAGGTGATTGTGTGCTGAACAGGTCCAGCACCAGCTTTCAATCCTGGCTCTTCTGCTGTGGGAGCAGAGGCCAAACGTTCGTGCTGTACTCACTGTGCTGCTGGGCAGCTGAGAGACACCACCTGAGAATTTGGATTCAAATGGACTTTTAGGTATGAAACCGAGGAGAGACTGCAATGATGGTGACACCGTTGCAAAGCTGACTGTGTGCTGGAGAGGCAGAGTACTAGCTTTCCCTGCTGGTCCTTCTGCTGTGGGAGCAGATGCCACTGTTCATTTGTGCTCACTGTGTTGCTGCCAGCAGAGAGCAGGCTCTGGACTGATTCCATTCAAATGCATTTCCTGTATGAAAGTGAGCAGTGAAATCAGCGATGGAGGCACCAATGTAAAGGTGATTGTGTGCTGAACAGGTCCAGCACCAGCTTTCAATCCTGGCTCTTCTGCTGTGGGAGCAGAGGCCAAACGTTCGTGCTGTACTCACTGTGCTGCTGGGCAGCTGAGAGACACCACCTGAGAATTTGGATTCAAATGGACTTTTAGGTATGAAACCGAGGAGAGACTGCAATGATGATGACACCGTTGCAAAGCTGCTTGTGTGCTGAAGAGGCCCAGCACTAGCTTTCCCTGCTGGTCCTTCTGCTGTGGGAGCAGATGCCACTGTTCATTCTGTGCTGACTGTGTTGCTGCGCAGCAGGGAGCAGCGTCTGGACTGATTCCATTCAAATGCTTTTCCTGTATGAATGTGAGCAGTGAAAGCAACGATGGAGGCACCAATGTAAAGGTGATTGTGTGCTGAACAGGTCCAGCACCAGCTTTCAATCCTGGCTCTTCTGCTGTGGGAGCAGAGGCCAAAAGTTCGTGCTGTACTCACTGTGCTGCTGGGCAGCTGAGAGACACCACCTGAGAATTTGAATTCAAATGGACTTTAAGGTATGAAACCGAGGAGAGACTGCAATGATGGTGACACCGTTGCAAAGCTGACTGTGTGCTGGAGAGGCAGAGTACTAGCTTTCCCTGCTGGTCCTTCTGCTGTGGGAGCAGATGCCACTGTTCATTCTGTGCTCACTGTGTTGCTGCCAGCAGAGAGCAGGCTCTGGACTGATTCCATTCAAATGCTTTTCCTGTATGAAAGTGAGCAGTGAAATCAGCGATGGAGGCACCAATGTAAAGGTGATTGTGTGCTGAACAGGTCCAGCACCAGCTTTCAATCCTGGCTCTTCTGCTGTGGGAGCAGAGGCCAAACGTTCGTGCTGTACTCACTGTGCTGCTGGGCAGCTGAGAGACACCACCTGAGAATTTGGATTCAAATGGACTTTTAGGTATGAAACCGAGGAGAGACTGCAATGATGGTGACACCGTTGCAAAGCTGCTTGTGTGCTGAAGAGGCCCAGCACTAGCTTTCCCTGCTGGTCCTTCTGCTGTGGGAGCAGATGCCACTGTTCATTCTGTGCTGACTGTGTTGCTGCGCAGCAGAGAGCAGGCTCTGGACTGATTCCATTCAAATGCTTTTCCTGTATGAAAGTGAGCAGTGAAAGCAACGATGGAGGCACCAATGTAAAGGTGATTGTGTGCTGAACAGGTCCAGCACCAGCTTTCAATCCTGGCTCTTCTGCTGTGGGAGCAGAGGCCAAACGTTCGTGCTGTACTCACTGTGCTGCTGGGCAGCTGAGAGACACCACCTGAGAATTTGGATTCAAATGGACTTTTAGGTATGAAACCGAGGAGAGACTGCAATGATGGTGACACCGTTGCAAAGCTGACTGTGTGCTGAAGAGGCAGAGCACTAGCTTTCCCTGCAGGTCCTTCTGCTGTGGGAGCAGATGCCACTGTTCATTCTGTGCTGACTGTGTTGCTGCCAGCAGAGAGCAGGCTCTGGACTGATTCCATTCAAATGCTTTTCCTGTATGAAAGTGAGCAGTGAAAGCAACGATGGAGGCACCAATGTAAAGGTGATTGTGTGCTGAACAGGTCCAGCACCAGCTTTCAATCCTGGCTCTTCTGCTGTGGGAGCAGAGGCCAAACGTTCGTGCTGTACTCACTGTGCTGCTGGGCAGCTGAGAGAGACCACCTGAGAATTTGGATTCAAATGGACTTTTAGGTATGAAACCGAGGAGAGACTGCAATGATGGTGACACCACTGCAAAGCTGACTGTGTGCTGGAGAGGCAGAGCACTAGCTTTCCCTGCTGGTCCTTCTGCTGTGGGAGCAGATGCCACTGTTCATTCTGTGCTCACTGTGTTGCTGCGCAGCAGAGAGCAGGCTCTGGACTGATTCCATTCAAATGCTTTTCCTGTATGAAAGTGAGCAGTGAAATCAGCGATGGAGGCACCAATGTAAAGGTGATTGTGTGCTGAACAGGTCCAGCACCAGCTTTCAATCCTGGCTCTTCTGCTGTGGGAGCAGAGGCCAAACGTTGTGCTGTACTCACTGTGCTGCTGGGCAGCTGAGAGACACCACCTGAGAATTTGGATTCAAATGGACTTTTAGGTATGAAACCGAGGAGAGACTGCAATGATGGTGACACCGTTGCAAAGCTGACTGTGTGCTGGAGAGTCAGAGCACTAGCTTTCCCTGCTGATCCTTCTGCCGTGGGAGCAGATGCCACTGTTCATTCTGTGCTGACTGTGTTGCTGCCAGCAGAGAGCAGGCTCTGGACTGATTCCATTCAAATGCTTTTCCTGTATGAAAGTGAGCAGTGAAATCAGCGATGGAGGCACCAATGTAAAGGTGATTGTGTGCTGAACAGGTCCAGCACCAGCTTTCAATCCTGGCTCTTCTGCTGTGGGAGCAGAGGCCAAACGTTCGTGCTGTACTCACTGTGCTGCTGGGCAGCTGAGAGAGACCACCTGAGAATTTGGATTCAAATGGACTTTTAGGTATGAAACCGAGGAGAGACTGCAATGATGGTGACACCGTTGCAAAGCTGCTTGTGTGCTGAAGAGGCCCAGCACTAGCTTTCCCTGCTGGTCCTTCTGCTGTGGGAGCAGATGCCACTGTTCATTCTGTGCTGACTGTGTTGCTGCGCAGCAGAGAGCAGGCTCTGGACTGATTCCATTCAAATGCTTTTCCTGTATGAAAGTGAGCAGTGAAAGCAACGATGGAGGCACCAATGTAAAGGTGATTGTGTGCTGAACAGGTCCAGCACCAGCTTTCAATCCTGGCTCTTCTGCTGTGGGAGCAGAGGCCAAACGTTCGTGCTGTACTCACTGTGCTGCTGGGCAGCTGAGAGACACCACCTGAGAATTTGGATTCAAATGGACTTTTAGGTATGAAACCGAGGAGAGACTGCAATGATGGTGACACCGTTGCAAAGCTGACTGTGTGCTGGAGAGTCAGAGCACTAGCTTTCCCTGCTGGTCCTTCTGCTGTGGGAGCAGATGCCACTGTTCATTCTGTGCTGACTGTGTTGCTGCCAGCAGAGAGCAGGCTCTGGACTGATTCCATTCAAATGCTTTTCCTGTATGAAAGTGAGCAGTGAAATCAACGATGGAGGCACCAATGTAAAGGTGATTGTGTGCTGAACAGGTCCAGCACCAGCTTTCAATCCTGGCTCTTCTGCTGTGGGAGCAGAGGCCAAACGTTCGTGCTGTACTCACTGTGCTGCTGGGCAGCTGAGAGAGACCACCTGAGAATTTGGATTCAAATGGACTTTTAGGTATGAAACCGAGGAGAGACTGCAATGATGGTGACACCGTTGCAAAGCTGCTTGTGTGCTGAAGAGGCCCAGCACTAGCTTTCCCTGCTGGTCCTTCTGCTGTGGGAGCAGATGCCACTGTTCATTCTGTGCTGACTGTGTTGCTGCCAGCAGAGAGCAGGCTCTGGACTGATTCCATTCAAATGCTTTTCCTGTATGAAAGTGAGCAGTGAAATCAGCGATGGAGGCACCAATGTAAAGGTGATTGTGTGCTGAACAGGTCCAGCACCAGCTTTCAATCCTGGCTCTTCTGCTGTGGGAGCAGAGGCCAAACGTTCGTGCTGTACTCACTGTGCTGCTGGGCAGCTGAGAGAGACCACCTGAGAATTTGGATTCAAATGGACTTTTAGGTATGAAACCGAGGAGAGACTGCAATGATGGTGACACCGTTGCAAAGCTGACTGTGTGCTGAAGAGGCCCAGCACTAGCTTTCCCTGCTGGTCCTTCTGCTGTGGGAGCAGATGCCACTGTTCATTCTGTGCTGACTGTGTTGCTGCGCAGCAGAGAGCAGGCTCTGGACTGATTCCATTCAAATGCTTTTCCTGTATGAAAGTGAGCAGTGAAATCAGCGATGGAGGCACCAATGTAAAGGTGATTGTGTGCTGAACAGGTCCAGCACCAGCTTTCAATCCTGGCTCTTCTGCTGTGGGAGCAGAGGCCAAACGTTCGTGCTGTACTCACTGTGCTGCTGGGCAGCTGAGAGACCACCTGAGAATTTGGATTCAAATGGACTTTTAGGTATGAAACCGAGGAGAGACTGCAATGATGGTGACACCGTTGCAAAGCTGACTGTGTGCTGGAGAGGCAGAGCACTAGCTTTCCCTGCTGGTCCTTCTGCTGTGGGAGCAGATGCCACTGTTCATTCTGTGCTGACTGTGTTGCTGCCAGCAGAGAGCAGGCTCTGGACTGATTCCATTCAAATGCTTTTCCTGTATGAAAGTGAGCAGTGAAAGCAACGATGGAGGCACCAATGTAAAGGTGATTGTGTGCTGAACAGGTCCAGCACCAGCTTTCAATCCTGGCTCTTCTGCTGTGGGAGCAGAGGCCAAACGTTCGTGCTGTACTCACTGTGCTGCTGGGCAGCTGAGAGAGACCACCTGAGAATTTGGATTCAAATGGACTTTTAGGTATGAAACCGAGGAGAGACTGCAATGATGGTGACACCGTTGCAAAGCTGCTTGTGTGCTGAAGAGGCCCAGCACTAGCTTTCCCTGCTGGTCCTTCTGCTGTGGGAGCAGATGCCACTGTTCATTCTGTGCTGACTGTGTTGCTGCGCAGCAGAGAGCAGGCTCTGGACTGATTCCATTCAAATGCTTTTCCTGTATGAAAGTGAGCAGTGAAAGCAACGATGGAGGCACCAATGTAAAGGTGATTGTGTGCTGAACAGGTCCAGCACCAGCTTTCAATCCTGGCTCTTCTGCTGTGGGAGCAGAGGCCAAACGTTCGTGCTGTACTCACTGTGCTGCTGGGCAGCTGAGAGAGACCACCTGAGAATTTGGATTCAAATGGACTTTTAGGTATGAAACCGAGGAGAGACTGCAATGATGGTGACACCGTTACAAAGCTGCTTGTGTGCTGAAGAGGCCCAGCACTAGCTTTCCCTGCTGGTCCTTCTGCTGTGGGAGCAGATGCCACTGTTCATTCTGTGCTCACTGTGTTGCTGCCAGCAGAGAGCAGGCTCTGGACTGATTCCATTCAAATGCTTTTCCTGTATGAAAGTGAGCAGTGAAATCAGCGATGGAGGCACCAATGTAAAGGTGATTGTGTGCTGAACAGGTCCAGCACCAGCTTTCAATCCTGGCTCTTCTGCTGTGGGAGCAGAGGCCAAACGTTCGTGCTGTACTCACTGTGCTGCTGGGCAGCTGAGAGAGACCACCTGAGAATTTGGATTCAAATGGACTTTTAGGTATGAAACCGAGGAGAGACTGCAATGATGGTGACACCGTTGCAAAGCTGACTGTGTGCTGGAGAGGCAGAGCACTAGCTTTCCCTGCTGGTCCTTCTGCTGTGGGAGCAGATGCCACTGTTCATTCTGTGCTGACTGTGTTGCTGCCAGCAGAGAGCAGGCTCTGGACTGATTCCATTCAAATGCTTTTCCTGTATGAAAGTGAGCAGTGAAATCAGCGATGGAGGCACCAATGTAAAGGTGATTGTGTGCTGAACAGGTCCAGCACCAGCTTTCAATCCTGGCTCTTCTGCTGTGGGAGCAGAGGCCAAACGTTCGTGCTGTACTCACTGTGCTGCTGGGCAGCTGAGAGAGACCACCTGAGAATTTGGATTCAAATGGACTTTTAGGTATGAAACCGAGGAGAGACTGCAATGATGGTGACACCGTTGCAAAGCTGCTTGTGTGCTGAAGAGGCCCAGCACTAGCTTTCCCTGCTGGTCCTTCTGCTGTGGGAGCAGATGCCACTGTTCATTCTGTGCTCACTGTGTTGCTGCGCAGCAGAGAGCAGGCTCTGGACTGATTCCATTCAAATGCTTTTCCTGTATGAAAGTGAGCAGTGAAAGCAACGATGGAGGCACCAATGTAAAGGTGATTGTGTGCTGAACAGGTCCAGCACCAGCTTTCAATCCTGGCTCTTCTGCTGTGGGAGCAGAGGCCAAACGTTCGTGCTGTACTCACTGTGCTGCTGGGCAGCTGAGAGAGACCACCTGAGAATTTGGATTCAAATGGACTTTTAGGTATGAAACCGAGGAGAGACTGCAATGAATGTGACACGGTTGCAAAGCTGACTGTGTGCTGGAGAGGCAGAGCACTAGCTTTCCCTGCTGGTCCTTCTGCTGTGGGAGCAGATGCCACTGTTCATTCTGTGCTGACTGTGTTGCTGCCAGCAGAGAGCAGGCTCTGGACTGATTCCATTCAAATGCTTTTCCTGTATGAAAGTGAGCAGTGAAATCAGCGATGGAGGCACCAATGTAAAGGTGATTGTGTGCTGAACAGGTCCAGCACCAGCTTTCAATCCTGGCTCTTCTGCTGTGGGAGCAGAGGCCAAACGTTCGTGCTGTACTCACTGTGCTGCTGGGCAGCTGAGAGAGACCACCTGAGAATTTGGATTCAAATGGACTTTTAGGTATGAAACCGAGGAGAGACTGCAATGATGGTGACACCGTTGCAAAGCTGCTTGTGTGCTGAAGAGGCCCAGCACTAGCTTTCCCTGCTGGTCCTTCTGCTGTGGGAGCAGATGCCACTGTTCATTCTGTGCTGACTGTGTTGCTGCAGCAGAGAGCAGGCTCTGGACTGATTCCATTCAAATGCTTTTCCTGTATGAAAGTGAGCAGTGAAAGCAACGATGGAGGCACCAATGTAAAGGTGATTGTGTGCTGAACAGGTCCAGCACCAGCTTTCAATCCTGGCTCTTCTGCTGTGGGAGCAGAGGCCAAACGTTCGTGCTGTACTCACTGTGCTGCTGGGCAGCTGAGAGAGACCACCTGAGAATTTGGATTCAAATGGACTTTTAGGTATGAAACCGAGGAGAGACTGCAATGATGGTGACACCGTTGCAAAGCTGACTGTGTGCTGGAGAGGCAGAGCACTAGCTTTCCCTGCTGGTCCTTCTGCTGTGGGAGCAGATGCCACTGTTCATTCTGTGCTGACTGTGTTGCTGCCAGCAGAGAGCAGGCTCTGGACTGATTCCATTCAAATGCTTTTCCTGTATGAAAGTGAGCAGTGAAAGCAACGATGGAGGCACCAATGTAAAGGTGATTGTGTGCTGAACAGGTCCAGCACCAGCTTTCAATCCTGGCTCTTCTGCTGATGGAGCAGAGGCCAAACGTTCGTGCTGTACTCACTGTGCTGCTGGGCAGCTGAGAGAGACCACCTGAGAATTTGGATTCAAATGGACTTTTAGGTATGAAACCGAGGAGAGACTGCAATGATGGTGACACCGTTGCAAAGCTGACTGTGTGCTGGAGAGGCAGAGCACTAGCTTTCCCTGCTGGTCCTTCTGCTGTGGGAGCAGATGCCACTGTTCATTCTGTGCTCACTGTGTTGCTGCCAGCAGAGAGCAGGCTCTGGACTGATTCCATTCAAATGCTTTTCCTGTATGAAAGTGAGCAGTGAAATCAGCGATGGAGGCACCAATGTAAAGGTGATTGTGTGCTGAACAGGTCCAGCACCAGCTTTCAATCCTGGCTCTTCTGCTGTGGGAGCAGAGGCCAAACGTTCGTGCTGTACTCACTGTGCTGCTGGGCAGCTGAGAGAGACCACCTGAGAATTTGGATTCAAATGGACTTTTAGGTATGAAACCGAGGAGAGACTGCAATGATGGTGACACCGTTGCAAAGCTGCTTGTGTGCTGAAGAGGCCCAGCACTAGCTTTCCCTGCTGGTCCTTCTGCTGTGGGAGCAGATGCCACTGTTCATTCTGTGCTGACTGTGTTGCTGCGCAGCAGAGAGCAGGCTCTGGACTGATTCCATTCAAATGCTTTTCCTGTATGAAAGTGAGCAGTGAAAGCAACGATGGAGGCACCAATGTAAAGGTGATTGTGTGCTGAACAGGTCCAGCACCAGCTTTCAATCCTGGCTCTTCTGCTGTGGGAGCAGAGGCCAAACGTTCGTGCTGTACTCACTGTGCTGCTGGGCAGCTGAGAGACACCACCTGAGAATTTGGATTCAAATGGACTTTTAGGTATGAAACCGAGGAGAGACTGCAATGATGGTGACACCGTTGCAAAGCTGACTGTGTGCTGGAGAGGCAGAGCACTAGCTTTCCCTGCTGGTCCTTCTGCTGTGGGAGCAGATGCCACTGTTCATTCTGTGCTCACTGTGTTGCTGCCAGCAGAGAGCAGGCTCTGGACTGATTCCATTCAAATGCTTTTCCTGTATGAAAGTGAGCAGTGAAATCAGCGATGGAGGCACCAATGTAAAGGTGATTGTGTGCTGAACAGGTCCAGCACCAGCTTTCAATCCTGGCTCTTCTGCTGTGGGAGCAGAGGCCAAACGTTCGTGCTGTACTCACTGTGCTGCTGGGCAGCTGAGAGACACCACCTGAGAATTTGGATTCAAATGGACTTTTAGGTATGAAACCGAGGAGAGACTGCAATGATGGTGACACCGTTGCAAAGCTGCTTGTGTGCTGAAGAGGCCCAGCACTAGCTTTCCCTGCTGGTCCTTCTGCTGTGGGAGCAGATGCCACTGTTCATTCTGTGCTGACTGTGTTGCTGCGCAGCCGAGAGCAGGCTCTGGACTGATTCCATTCAAATGCTTTTCCTGTATGAAAGTGAGCAGTGAAAGCAACGATGGAGGCACCAATGTAAAGGTGATTGTGTGCTGAACAGGTCCAGCACCAGCTTTCAATCCTGGCTCTTCTGCTGTGGGAGCAGAGGCCAAACGTTCGTGCTGTACTCACTGTGCTGCTGGGCAGCTGAGAGACACCACCTGAGAATTTGGATTCAAATGGACTTTTAGGTATGAAACCGAGGAGAGACTGCAATGATGGTGACACCGTTGCAAAGCTGACTGTGTGCTGGAGAGGCAGAGCACTAGCTTTCCCTGCTGGTCCTTCTGCTGTGGGAGCAGATGCCACTGTTCATTCTGTGCTGACTGTGTTGCTGCCAGCAGAGAGCAGGCTCTGGACTGATTCCATTCAAATGCTTTTCCTGTATGAAAGTGAGCAGTGAAAGCAACGATGGAGGCACCAATGTAAAGGTGATTGTGTGCTGAACAGGTCCAGCACCAGCTTTCAATCCTGGCTCTTCTGCTGTGGGAGCAGAGGCCAAACGTTCGTGCTGTACTCACTGTGCTGCTGGGCAGCTGAGAGAGACCACCTGAGAATTTGGATTCAAATGGACTTTTAGGTATGAAACCGAGGAGAGACTGCAATGATGGTGACACCGTTGCAAAGCTGACTGTGTGCTGGAGAGGCAGAGCACTAGCTTTCCCTGCTGGTCCTTCTGCTGTGGGAGCAGATGCCACTGTTCATTCTGTGCTCACTGTGTTGCTGCCAGCAGAGAGCAGGCTCTGGACTGATTCCATTCAAATGCTTTTCCTGTATGAAAGTGAGCAGTGAAATCAGCGATGGAGGCACCAATGTAAAGGTGATTGTGTGCTGAACAGGTCCAGCACCAGCTTTCAATCCTGGCTCTTCTGCTGTGGGAGCAGAGGCCAAACGTTCGTGCTGTACTCACTGTGCTGCTGGGCAGCTGAGAGAGACCACCTGAGAATTTGGATTCAAATGGACTTTTGGTATGAAACCGAGGAGAGACTGCAATGATTGTGACACCGTTGCAAAGCTGACTGTGTGCTGGAGAGGCAGAGCACTAGCTTTCCCTGCTGGTCCTTCTGCTGTGGGAGCAGATGCCACTGTTCATTCTGTGCTGACTGTGTTGCTGCCAGCAGAGAGCAGGCTCTGGACTGATTCCATTCAAATGCTTTTCCTGTATGAAAGTGAGCAGTGAAATCAGCGATGGAGGCACCAATGTAAAGGTGATTGTGTGCTGAACAGGTCCAGCACCAGCTTTCAATCCTGGCTCTTCTGCTGTGGGAGCAGAGGCCAAACGTTCGTGCTGTACTCACTGTGCTGCTGGGCAGCTGAGAGAGACCACCTGAGAATTTGGATTCAAATGGACTTTTAGGTATGAAACCGAGGAGAGACTGCAATGATGGTGACACCGTTGCAAAGCTGCTTGTGTGCTGAAGAGGCCCAGCACTAGCTTTCCCTGCTGGTCCTTCTGCTGTGGGAGCAGATGCCACTGTTCATTCTGTGCTGACTGTGTTGCTGCGCAGCAGAGAGCAGGCTCTGGACTGATTCCATTCAAATGCTTTTCCTGTATGAAAGTGAGCAGTGAAAGCAACGATGGAGGCACCAATGTAAAGGTGATTGTGTGCTGAACAGGTCCAGCACCAGCTTTCAATCCTGGCTCTTCTGCTGTGGGAGCAGAGGCCAAACGTTCGTGCTGTACTCACTGTGCTGCTGGGCAGCTGAGAGACACCACCTGAGAATTTGGATTCAAATGGACTTTTAGGTATGAAACCGAGGAGAGACTGCAATGATGGTGACACCGTTGCAAAGCTGACTGTGTGCTGGAGAGGCAGAGCACTAGCTTTCCCTGCTGGTCCTTCTGCTGTGGGAGCAGATGCCACTGTTCATTCTGTGCTCACTGTGTTGCTGCCAGCAGAGAGCAGGCTCTGGACTGATTCCATTCAAATGCTTTTCCTGTATGAAAGTGAGCAGTGAAATCAGCGATGGAGGCACCAATGTAAAGGTGATTGTGTGCTGAACAGGTCCAGCACCAGCTTTCAATCCTGGCTCTTCTGCTGTGGGAGCAGAGGCCAAACGTTCGTGCTGTACTCACTGTGCTGCTGGGCAGCTGAGAGAGACCACCTGAGAATTTGGATTCAAATGGACTTTTAGGTATGAAACCGAGGAGAGACTGCAATGATGGTGACACCGTTGCAAAGCTGCTTGTGTGCTGAAGAGGCCCAGCACTAGCTTTCCCTGCTGGTCCTTCTGCTGTGGGAGCAGATGCCACTGTTCATTCTGTGCTGACTGTGTTGCTGCCAGCAGAGAGCAGGCTCTGGACTGATTCCATTCAAATGCTTTTCCTGTATGAAAGTGAGCAGTGAAAGCAACGATGGAGGCACCAATGTAAAGGTGATTGTGTGCTGAACAGGTCCAGCACCAGCTTTCAATCCTGGCTCTTCTGCTGTGGGAGCAGAGGCCAAAACTCGTGCTGTACTCACTGTGCTGCTGGGCAGCTGAGAGAGACCACCTGAGAATTTGGATTCAAATGGACTTTTAGGTATGAAACCGAGGAGAGACTGCAATGATGGTGACACCGTTGCAAAGCTGACTCTGTGCTGAAGAGGCAGAGCACTAGCTTTCCCTGCTGGTCCTTCTGCTGTGGGAGCAGATGCCACTGTTCATTCTGTGCTGACTGTGTTGCTGCCAGCAGACAGCAGGCTCTGGACTGATTCCATTCAAATGCTTTTCCTGTATGAAAGTGAGCAGTGAAATCAGCGATGGAGGCACCAATGTAAAGGTGATTGTGTGCTGAACAGGTCCAGCACCAGCTTTCAATCCTGGCTCTTCTGCTGTGGGAGCAGAGGCCAAACGTTCGTGCTGTACTCACTGTGCTGCTGGGCAGCTGAGAGACCACCTGAGAATTTGGATTCAAATGGACTTTTAGGTATGAAACCGAGGAGAGACTGCTATGATGGTGACACCGTTGCGAAGCTGCTTGTGTGCTGAAGAGGCCCAGCACTAGCTTTCCCTGCTGGTCCTTCTGCTGTGGGAGCAGATGCCACTGTTCATTCTGTGCTCACTGTGTTGCTGCGCAGCAGAGAGCAGGCTCTGGACTGATTCCATTCAAATGCTTTTCCTGTATGAAAGTGAGCAGTGAAAGCAACGATGGAGGCACCAATGTAAAGGTGATTGTGTGCTGAACAGGTCCAGCACCAGCTTTCAATCCTGGCTCTTCTGCTGTGGGAGCAGAGGCCAAACGTTCGTGCTGTACTCACTGTGCTGCTGGGCAGCTGAGAGAGACCACCTGAGAATTTGGATTCAAATGGACTTTTAGGTATGAAACCGAGGAGAGACTGCAATGATGATGACACCGTTGCAAAGCTGAGAGAGACC
>NW_026642867.1:0-1331 GCF_028554395.1 Pezoporus wallicus | reverse complement strand
ATGACACTCAGGACCCCCATATGACACTCAGAACCCCCCATATGACACTCAGGACCCCCTATATGACACTCAGGACCCCCCATATGACACTCAGTACCCCCCATATGACACTCAGGACCCCCATATGACACTCAGGACCCCCATATGACACTCAGGACCCCCATATGACACTCCAGGACCCCCATATGACACACAGGACCCCCATATGACACTCAGGACCCCCTATATGACACTCAGAACCCCCCATATGAGGCTCAGGACCCCGCACCGGGTCTCATCCTGCCCCCCCCCCCCCAGCCTGGCACCATCCCCACATCCCTATGCCTGCTCCCAGGCTCCCCCCATCCATCTCCCTGGGCAGCAGCTGCCTGGATGGGACCGTGCCAGCGACACCGGAGCCACAGGCACGGGGCCACCCCCCCCCCCCCGGTGACATTTCAGTGCCCCCAGCCCGGAACGTGGCCTTTAGGGGGCAGGCACCCCCCCCCCCAACCCCCCCCCAGGAATGGATCAGTTCTGTGGGCTGAGCATCACTTATAGGGCTCAGGATGCAGCCCCATAGTGTTGAGGGCATGAGGGGTGGGATGCTGGTTGCCATGGTGACATAGGGAGTGCTGGTGATGCTGGGGGTCCCATGGTGCCTCCCATTGGGGTGCAGGATGGAGCCGAGCACCCATCACTTGGTCCTCCTGTATCCCACCATTGGGGTGCAGGATGGAGCCCAGCACCCATCACTTGGTCCTCCTGTATCCCACCATTGGGGATGCAGGATGGAGCCGAGCACCCATCACTTGGTCCTTCTGTATCCCACCACTGGGGATGCAGGATGGAGCCCAGCACACATCACTTGGTCCTTCTGTATCCCACCATTGGGGGGATGAAGGATGGAGCCCAGCACCCATCACTTGGTCCTTCTGTATCCCACCATTGGGGATGCAGGATGGAGCCCAGCACCCATCACTTGGTCCTCCTGTATCCCACCATTGGGGATGCAGGATGGAGCCCAGCACCCATCACTTGGTCCTTCTGTATCCCACCATTGGGGGGATGCAGGATGGAGCCCAGCACCCATCACTTGGTCCTTCTGTATCCCACCATTGGGGATGTAGGATGGAGCCCAGCACCCATCACTTGGTCCTCCTGTATCCCACCATTGGGGATGTAGGATGGAGCCCAGCACCCATCACTTGGTCCTCCTGTATCCCACCATTGGGGATGCAGGATGGAGCCAAGCACCCATCACTTGGTCCTCCTGTATCCCACCATTGGGGATGCAGGATGGAGCCCAGCACACATCACTGGTCCTCCTGTATCCCACCATTGGGGATGCA
>NW_026642866.1:0-12500 GCF_028554395.1 Pezoporus wallicus | reverse complement strand
TCTCTTTTCCTCTATCCTCTCTCCTCTCCCCTCTCCCCTCTCCTGTACTCTCCTCTCATTTCTCCTCTCCAATCCTCTCCTCTCTCCTTCCCTCTTCTCTCTTCTCTCCTCTCATTTCTCCTGTACTACTCTCTCCTCTCCTTCCTCGCCTCTCTCCTAGCATCTTCCCTCTCCTCTCCCCTCTCCTAGTCTCTCTCTCTCTCTCTCTCCTCTCTCTCTCTCTCTCTCTCTCTCTCTCTCTCTCTCTCTCTCTCTCTCTCTCTCTCTTTTTCTCTCTCTCTCTTTTCCTCTCTCTCTCTCTCTCTCTCTCTCTCTCTCTCTCTCTCTCTCTCTCTCTCTCTCTCTCTCTCTCTCTCTCTCTCTCTCTCTCTCCTCTCTCTCTCTCCTCCTCTCCTCTCTCTCTCTCCTCTCCTCTCCTCTCTCTCCTCTCCTCTCTCTCCTCTCCTCTCCTCTCCTCTCCTCTCCTCTCCTCTCTTCTGTCCTCCCCTCCTCTGTCCTCTCCTCTGACCTCTTCTCTCCTCTCCTCTCCGCCTCCCCTCTCCTCTCCGCTCCTCTCCGCTCTCCTCTCCGCTCACCTCTACACCTCTCCTCTCCTCCCCTCCCTTCACTCATTTCTCCTCTCCTCTCTTCTCCTCCCCTCCTGTTCCCTCTCTTTTCCTCTCTCCTCTCTCCTCTCCCTGCTCCCCTCTCCCCTCTCCTGTCCTCTCCTCTCATTTCTCCTCTCCAATCCTCTCCTCTCCTTCCCTCTTCTCTCTCCTCTCCTCTCCTCTCATTTATCCTGAAAGAAGAAGAGAGGAGAGGACAGCAGAGGAGAGATGTCCCTCTTCTAACTGAAAAATGGTTAGAAATTGAGAAATATGGGATAGAAAAAGAAACAAAAAAATGCTTAAAACGACTTAGAAAAGGGAAATAAAAAAAGGGTTAGTAATGGCCAAAAGTGGCTTAAAATGTTTAAGAAAGTAACAAGAATGCATAGCAAAAGGGAAAAAATAGGCTTAAATTTGATTAAATGGGGAAAAATGGGTTAAAAAGGAAGGAAAAACTCTGAAACCAGGAAAGAATTGGGCAAAAATTAGCAAGAAAAGGAAAAAAAGCCTTAAAACGGGTTGAAATGTGGCAAAAATACAATAGAAATGCCCAAAAATGGCTTAAAATGAATTTCAAATGGGCAGAAAGAGGATGGAAATGTCAAAATTTGTTTAGAAATAGCCAAAAAAGGCTTAAAAGTGGTAAGAAATTGACAAAAGAGTTAGAAAAGAAAATGAAAAAAGGCTTAAAATGACTTAGAAATGGGCAAAAATGGGTTAGAAATGGGCAAAAGTGGCTTAAAACATCTATGAAAGTGACAAGATAGCGGAAGAAACGGGAGAAAAAGGCTTAAATTTGTTAGAAAAGGGCAAAAAGAGTTATAAATGGACAAAAAAGTCTGAAAACAGGAAAGAATTGAGAAAAAATAGTAAGAAAAGGAAAAAAAAAGATTAAAATGGGTATAAACGTGGCAAAAATACGATAGAAACTGCCAAAAATGGCATAAAAGGGGTTAGACTTGACAAAAATGGGTTAGAAAAGGGGAAAAATAACTGAAAAATGGTTAGAAATTGAGAAATATGGGTTAGAAAAAAGAAACCAAAAAATGCTTAAAACGACTTAGAAAATGGAAATAAAAAAAGGGTTAGTAATGGCCAAAAGTGGCTTAAAACGTTTAAGAAAGTAACAAGAATGCATAGCAAACGGGAAAAAATAGGCTTAAATTTGATAGAAATGGGGAAAAATGGGTTAAAAAGGGAGGAAAAACTCAGAAACCAGGAAAGAATTGGGCAAAAAATAGCAAGAAAAGGAAAAAAAGCCTTAAAACAGGTTGAAACGTGGCAAAAATACGATAGAAATGGCCAAAAATGGCTTAAAATGAGTTTGAAATGAGCAGAAAGAGGATGGAAATGTCAAAAATTGTTTAGAAATAGCCAAAAAAGGCTTAAAAGTGGTAAGAAATTGACAAAAGGATTAGAAAAGAATATAAAAAAAGGCTTAAAATGACTTAGAAATGAACAAAAATGGGTTAGAAATGGGTAAAAGTGGCTTAAAAGGTCTAAGAAAGTGAAAAGAATGCATAAGAAACGGGAGAAAAAGCTTTAAATTTGTTAGAAATGGGCAAAAAAGAGTTATAAATGGACAAAAGAGTCTGAAAACAGGAAAGAATTAAGCAAAAATAGTAAGAAAAGGAAAAAAAGGGTTAAAATGGGTATAAACGTGGCAAAAATACGATAGAAACTGCCAAAAATGGCTTAAAAGGGGTTAGAACTTGACAAAAACGAGTTACAAAAGGGGAAAAATAACTTAAAAATGGTTAGAAATTGAGAAATTTGGGTTAGGAAAAGAAACCAAAAAATGCTTAAAACGACTTAGAAAATGGAAATAAAAAAAGGGTTAGTAATGGCCAAAAGTGGCTCAAAACATATTAGAAAGTAACAAGAATGCATAGCAAACGAGGGAAAAACTGGTTTAAATTTGATAGAAATGGGGAAAAATGGGTTAGAAATGAGCGAAAAACTCTGAAACCAGGAAAGAATTGGGCAAAAATTAGCATGGAAAAAAAAAAAGCTTAAAAGGGGTTGAAACGTGGCAAAAATAGGATAGAAACTGCCAAAAATGGATTAAAAGGGGTTAGAACTTGACAAAAATGGGTTAGGAAAGGGGAAAAATAACTTAAAAATGGTTAGAAATTGAGAAATTTGGGTTAGGAAAAGAAACCAAAAAATGCTTAAAACGACTTAGAAAATGGAAATAAAAAAAGGGTTAGTAATGGCCAAAAGTGGCTTAAAACGTTTAAGAAAGTAACAAGAATGCATAGCAAACGGGGGAAAAACTGGTTTAAATTTGATAGAAATGGGGAAAAATGGGTTAGAAATGAGTGAAAAACTCTGAAACCAGGAAAGAATTGGGCAAAAATTAGCATGGAAAAAAAAAAAAAAAAAAGCTTAAAAGGGGTTGAAACGTGGCAAAAATAGGATAGAAACTGCCAAAAATGGATTAAAAGGGGTTAGAACTTGACAAAAATGGGTTAGGAAAGGGGAAAAATAACTTAAAAATGGTTAGAAATTGAGAAATATGGGTTAGGAAAAGAAACCAAAAAATGCTTAAAACGACTTAGAAAATGGAAATAAAAAAAGGGTTAGTAATGGCCAAAAGTGGCTTAAAACGTTTAAGAAAGTAACAAGAATGCATAGCAAACGGGGGAAAGAATAGGCTTAAATTTGTTAGAAATGGGGAAAAATGGGTTAAAAAGGGAGGAAAAACTCTGAAACCAGGAAAGAATTGGGCAAAAATTAGCAAGAAAAGAAAAAAAAGCTTAAAAGGGGTTGAAACGTGGCAAAAATAGGATAGAAATGGCCAAAAATGGATTAAAAGGGGTTAGAACTTGACAAAAATGGGTTAGGAAAGGGGAAAAATAACTTAAAAATGGTTAGAAATTGAGAAATATGGGTTAGGAAAAGAAACCAAAAAATGCTTAAAACGACTTAGAAAATGGAAATAAAAAAAAAGGGTTAGTAATGGCCAAAAGTGGCTTAAAACGTTTAAGAAAGTAACAAGAATGCATAGCAAACGGGGGAAAAACTGGTTTAAATTTGATAGAAATGGGGAAAAATGGGTTAGAAATGAGCGAAAAACTCTGAAACCAGGAAAGAATTGGGCAAAAATTAGCAAGAAAAGAAAAAAAAAAGCTTAAAAGAGGTTGAAACGTGGCAAAAATAGGATAGAAACTGCCAAAAATGGATTAAAAGGGGTTAGAACTTGACAAAAATGGGTTAGGAAAGGGGAAAAATAACTTAAAAATGGTTAGAAATTGAGAAATATGGGTTAGGAAAAGAAACCAAAAAATGCTTAAAACGACTTAGAAAATGGAAATAAAAAAAAGGGTTAGTAATGGCCAAAAGTGGCTTAAAACGTTTAAGAAAGTAACAAGAATGCATAGCAAACGGGGGGAAAACCGGTTTAAATTTGATAGAAATGGGGAAAAATGGGTTAGAAATGAGCGAAAAACTCTGAAACCAGGAAAGAATTGGGCAAAAATTAGCAAGGAAAAAAAAAGATTACAAGAGGTTGAAACGTGGCAAAAATAGGATAGAAATGGCCAAAAATGGATTAAAAGGGGTTAGAACTTGACAAAAATGGGTTAGGAAAGGGGAAAAATAACTTAAAAATGGTTAGAAATTGAGAAATATGGGTTAGGAAAAGAAACCAAAAAATGCTTAAAACGACTTAGAAAATGGAAATAAAAAAAGGGTTAGTAATGGCCAAAAGTGGCTTAAAACGTTTAAGAAAGTAACAAGAATGCATAGCAAACGGGGGAAAAACTGGTTTAAATTTGATAGAAATGGGGAAAAATGGGTTAGAAATGAGCGAAAAACTCTGAAACCAGGAAAGAATTGGGCAAAAATTAGCAAGAAAAGAAAAAAAAAGCTTAAAAGGGGTTGAAACGTGGCAAAAATAGGATAGAAACTGCCAAAAATGGATTAAAAGGGGTTAGAACTTGACAAAAATGGGTTAGGAAAGGGGAAAAATAACTTAAAAATGGTTAGAAATTGAGAAATTTGGGTTAGGAAAAGAAACCAAAAAATGCTTAAAACGACTTAGAAAATGGAAATAAAAAAAGGGTTAGTAATGGCCAAAAGTGGCTTAAAACGTTTAAGAAAGTAACAAGAATGCATAGCAAACGGGGGGGAAAACCGGTTTAAATTTGATAGAAATGGGGAAAAATGGGTTAGAAATGAGCGAAAAACTCTGAAACCAGGAAAGAATTGGGCAAAAATTAGCATGGGGAAAAAAAAAAAAAAAGCTTAAAACGGGTTGAAATGTGGCAAAAATTGGATAGAAACTGCCAAAAATGGATTAAAAGGGGTTAGAACTTGACAAAAGTGGGTTAGGAAAGGGGAAAAATAACTTAAAAATGGTTAGAAATTGAGAAATATGGGTTAGGAAAAGAAACCAAAAAATGCTTAAAACGACTTAGAAAATGGAAATAAAAAAAGGGTTAGTAATGGCCAAAAGTGGCTTAAAACGTTTAAGAAAGTAACAAGAATGCATAGCAAACGGGGGAAAACCGGTTTAAATTTGATAGAAATGGGGAAAAATGGGTTAGAAATGAGCGAAAAACTCTGAAACCAGGAAAGAATTGGGCAAAAATTAGCAAGAAAATTAAAAAAAAAAGCTTAAAAGGGGTTGAAACGTGGCAAAAATAGGATAGAAACAGCCAAAAATGGATTAAAAGGGGTTAGAACTTGACAAAAATGGGTTAGGAAAGGGGAAAAATAACTTAAAAATGGTTAGAAATTGAGAAATTTGGGTTAGGAAAAGAAACCAAAAAATGCTTAAAACGACTTAGAAAATGGAAATAAAAAAAGGGTTAGTAATGGCCAAAAGTGGCTTAAAACGTTTAAGAAAGTAACAAGAATGCATAGCAAACGGGGGGAAAACCGGTTTAAATTTGATAGAAATGGGGAAAAATGGGTTAGAAATGAGCGAAAAACTCTGAAACCAGGAAAGAATTGGGCAAAAATTAGCAAGAAAAGAAAAAAAAGCTTAAAAGGGGATGAAACGTGGCAAAAATAGGATAGAAACTGCCAAAAATGGATTAAAAGGGGTTAGAACTTGACAAAAGTGGGTTAGGAAAGGGGAAAATAACTTAAAAATGGTTTTAAATTGAGAAATTTGGGTTAGGAAAAGAAACCAAAAAATGCTTAAAACGACTTAGAAAATGGAAATAAAAAAAGGGTTAGTAATGGCCAAAAGTGGCTTAAAACGTTTAAGAAAGTAACAAGAATGCATAGCAAACGGGGGAAAAACTGGTTTAAATTTGATAGAAATGGGGAAAAATGGGTTAGAAATGAGCGAAAAACTCTGAAACCAGGAAAGAATTGGGCAAAAATTAGCAAGAAAAAAAAAAAAAGCTTAAAAGGGGTTGAAACGTGGCAAAAATAGGATAGAAACTGCCAAAAATGGATTAAAAGGGGTTAGAACTTGACAAAAATGGGTTAGGAAAGGGGAAAAATAACTTAAAAATGGTTAGAAATTGAGAAATTTGGGTTAGGAAAAGAAACCAAAAAATGCTTAAAACGACTTAGAAAATGGAAATAAAAAAAGGGTTAGTAATGGCCAAAAGTGGCTTAAAACGTTTAAGAAAGTAACAAGAATGCATAGCAAACGAGGGAAAAACCGGTTTAAATTTGATAGAAATGGGGGAAAATGGGTTAGAAATGAGGGAAAAACTCTGAAACCAGGAAAGAATTGGGCAAAAATTAGCAAGAAAAGAAAAAAAAAAAAAAGCTTAAAAGGGGTTGAAACGTGGCAAAAATAGGATAGAAACTGCCAAAAATGGATTAAAAGGGGTTAGAACTTGACAAAAATGGGTTAGGAAAGGGGAAAAATAACTTAAAAATGGTTAGAAATTGAGAAATTTGGGTTAGGAAAAGAAACCAAAAAATGCTTAAAACGACTTAGAAAATGGAAATAAAAAAAGGGTTAGCAATGGCCAAAAGTGGCTTAAAACGTTTAAGAAAGTAACAAGAATGCATAGCAAACGGGGGGGAAACCGGTTTAAATTTGATAGAAATGGGGAAAATGGGTTAGAAATGAGCGAAAAACTCTGAAACCAGGAAAGAATTGGGCAAAAATTAGCAAGGAAAAAAAAAGCTTACAAGGGGTTGAAACGTGGCAAAAATAGGATAGAAACTGCCAAAAATGGATTAAAAGGGGTTAGAACTTGACAAAAGTGGGTTAGGAAAGGGGAAAAATAACTTAAAAATGGTTAGAAATTGAGAAATTTGGGTTAGGAAAAGAAACCAAAAAATGCTTAAAACGACTTAGAAAATGGAAATAAAAAAAGGGTTAGTAATGGCCAAAAGTGGCTTAAAACGTTTAAGAAAGTAACAAGAATGCATAGCAAACGGGGGGAAAACTGGTTTAAATTTGATAGAAATGGGGAAAAATGGGTTAGAAATGAGCGAAAAACTCTGAAACCAGGAAAGAATTGGGCAAAAATTAGCAAGAAATGTAAAAAAAAGCTTAAAAGGGGTTGAAACGTGGCAAAAATAGGATAGAAACTGCCAAAAATGGATTAAAAGGGGTTAGAACTTGACAAAAATGGGTTAGGAAAGGGGAAAAATAACTTAAAAATGGTTAGAAATTGAGAAATTTGGGTTAGGAAAAGAAACCAAAAAATGCTTAAAACGACTTAGAAAATGGAAATAAAAAAAGGGTTAGTAATGGCCAAAAGTGGCTTAAAACGTTTAAGAAAGTAACAAGAATGCATAGCAAACGGGGGGGAAACCGGTTTAAATTTGATAGAAATGGGGAAAATGGGTTAGAAATGAGCGAAAAACTCTGAAACCAGGAAAGAATTGGGCAAAAAATAGCAAGAAAAGAAAAAAAAGCTTAAAAGGGGTGGAAACGTGGCAAAAATAGGATAGAAACTGCCAAAAATGGATTAAAAGGGGTTAGAACTTGACAAAAATGGGTTAGGAAAGGGGAAAAATAACTTAAAAATGGTTAGAAATTGAGAAATTTGGGTTAGGAAAAGAAACCAAAAAATGCTTAAAACGACTTAGAAAATGGAAATAAAAAAAGGGTTAGTAATGGCCAAAAGTGGCTTAAAACATTTAAGAAAGTAACAAGAATGCATAGCAAACGGGGGGAAAACCGGTTTAAATTTGATAGAAATGGGGAAAAATGGGTTAGAAATGAGCGAAAAACTCTGAAACCAGGAAAGAATTGGGCAAAAATTAGCAAGAAAAGAAAAAAAAAGCTTAAAAGGGGTTGAAACGTGGCAAAAATAGGATAGAAATGGCCAAAAATGGATTAAAAGGGGTTAGAACTTGACAAAAATGGGTTAGGAAAGGGGAAAAATAACTTAAAAATGGTTAGAAATTGAGAAATTTGGGTTAGGAAAAGAAACCAAAAAATGCTTAAAACGACTTAGAAAATGGAAATAAAAAAAGGGTTAGTAATGGCCAAAAGTGGCTTAAAACGTTTAAGAAAGTAACAAGAATGCATAGCAAACGGGGAAAAACTGGTTTAAATTTGATAGAAATGGGGAAAAATGGGTTAGAAATGAGCGAAAAACTCTGAAACCAGGAAAGAATTGGGCAAAAATTAGCAAGGAAAAAAAAAGCTTATAAGGTGTTTAAACGTGGCAAAAATAGGATAGAAACTGCCAAAAATGGATTAAAAGGGGTTAGAACTTGACAAAAATGGGTTAGGAAAGGGGAAAAATAACTTAAAAATGGTTAGAAATTGAGAAATTTGGGTTAGGAAAAGAAACCAAAAAATGCTTAAAACGACTTAGAAAATGGAAATAAAAAAAGGGTTAGTAATGGCCAAAAGTGGCTTAAAACGTTTAAGAAAGTAACAAGAATGCATAGCAAACGGGGGGAAAACCGGTTTAAATTTGATAGAAATGGGGAAAAATGGGTTAGAAATGAGCGAAAAACTCTGAAACCAGGAAAGAATTGGGCAAAAATTAGCAAGGAAAAAAAAAAAGCTTACAAGGGGTTGAAACGTGGCAAAAATAGGATAGAAACTGCCAAAAATGGATTAAAAGGGGTTAGAACTTGACAAAAGTGGGTTAGGAAAGGGGAAAAATAACTTAAAAATGGTTAGAAATTGAGAAATTTGGGTTAGGAAAAGAAACCAAAAAATGCTTAAAACGACTTAGAAAATGGAAATAAAAAAAGGGTTAGTAATGGCCAAAAGTGGCTTAAAACATATTAGAAAGTAACAAGAATGCATAGCAAATGGGGGGAAAACTGGTTTAAATTTGATAGAAATGGGGAAAAATGGGTTAGAAATGAGCGAAAAACTCTGAAACCAGGAAAGAATTGGGCAAAAATTAGGAAGGAGAGAAAAAAAGCTTACAAGGGGTTGAAACGTGGCAAAAATACGATAGAAACTGCCAAAAATGGATTAAAAGGGGTTAGAACTTGACAAAAGTGGGTTAGGAAAGGGGAAAAATAACTTAAAAATGGTTAGAAATTGAGAAATTTGGGTTAGGAAAAGAAACCAAAAAATGCTTAAAACGACTTAGAAAATGGAAATAAAAAAAGGGTTAGTAATGGCCAAAAGTGGCTTAAAACATATTTAAGAAAGTAACAAGAATGCATAGCAAACGGGGGAAAAACTGGTTTAAATTTGATAGAAATGGGGAAAAATGGGTTAGAAATGAGCGAAAAACTCTGAAACCAGGAAAGAATTGGGCAAAAATTAGCAAGAAAAGAAAAAAAAAGCTTAAAAGGGGTTGAAACGTGGCAAAAATAGGATAGAAACTGCCAAAAATGGATTAAAAGGGGTTAGAACTTGACAAAAATGGGTTAGGAAAGGGGAAAAATAACTTAAAAATGGTTAGAAATTGAGAAATTTGGGTTAGGAAAAGAAACCAAAAAATGCTTAAAACGACTTAGAAAATGGAAATAAAAAAAGGGTTAGTAATGGCCAAAAGTGGCTTAAAACGTTTAAGAAAGTAACAAGAATGCATAGCAAACGGGGGGAAAAAAGCAGTTTAAATTTGATAGAAATGGGGCAAAATGGGTTAGAAATGAGCGAAAAACTCTGAAACCAGGAAAGAATTGGGCAAAAATTAGCAAGAAAAGAAAAAAAAAAAGCTTACAAGGGGTTGAAACGTGGCAAAAATAGGATAGAAACTGCCAAAAATGGATTAAAAGGGGTTAGAACTTGACAAAAATGGGTTAGGAAAGGGGAAAAATAACTTAAAAATGGTTAGAAATTGAGAAATTTGGGTTAGGAAAAGAAACCAAAAAATGCTTAAAACGACTTAGAAAATGGAAATAAAAAAAGGGTTAGTAATGGCCAAAAGTGGCTTAAAAAGTTTAAGAAAGTAAACAGAATACATAGCAAAGGAGGGAAAAAACGGTTTAAATTTGATAGAAATGGGGAAAAATGGGTTAGAAATGAGCGAAAAACTCTGAAACCAGGACAGAATTGGGCAAAATTTAGCATGGAAAAAAAAAAAGCTTAAAAGGGGTTGAAACGTGGCAAAAATAGGATAGAAACTGCCAAAAATGGATTAAAAGGGGTTAGAACTTGACAAAAGTGGGTTAGGAAAGGGGAAAAATAACTTAAAAATGGTTAGAAATTGAGAAATTTGGGTTAGGAAAAGAAACCAAAAAATGCTTAAAACGACTTAGAAAATGGAAATAAAAAAAGGGTTAGTAATGGCCAAAAGTGGCTTAAAACATATTAAGAAAGTAACAAGAATGCATAGCAAACGGGGGAAAAACTGGTTTAAATTTGATAGAAATGGGGAAAAATGGGTTAGAAATGAGCGAAAAACTCTGAAACCAGGAAAGAATTGGGCAAAAATTAGCAAGAAAAGAAAAAAAAAGCTTAAAAGGGGTTGAAACGTGGCAAAAATAGGATAGAAACTGCCAAAAATGGATTAAAAGGGGTTAGAACTTGACAAAAATGGGTTAGGAAAGGGGAAAAATAACTTAAAAATGGTTAGAAATTGAGAAATTTGGGTTAGGAAAAGAAACCAAAAAATGCTTAAAACGACTTAGAAAATGGAAATAAAAAAAGGGTTAGCAATGGCCAAAAGTGGCTTAAAACGTTTAAGAAAGTAACAAGAATGCATAGCAAACGGGGGAAAAACTGGTTTAAATTTGATAGAAATGGGGAAAAATGGGTTAGAAATGAGCGAAAAACTCTGAAACCAGGAAAGAATTGGGCAAAAATTAGCAAGAAAAGAAAAAAAAAGCTTAAAAGGGGTTGAAACGTGGCAAAAATAGGATAGAAACTGCCAAAAATGGATTAAAAGGGGTTAGAACTTGACAAAAATGGGTTAGGAAAGGGGAAAAATAACTTAAAAATGGTTAGAAATTGAGAAATTTGGGTTAGGAAAAGAAACCAAAAAATGCTTAAAACGACTTAGAAAATGGAAATAAAAAAAGGGTTAGTAATGGCCAAAAGTGGCTTAAAACGTTTAAGAAAGTAACAAGAATGCATAGCAAACGGGGGGAAAACTGGTTTAAATTTGATAGAAATGGGGAAAAATGGGTTAGAAATGAGCCAAAAACTCTGAAACCAGGAAAGAATTGGGCAAAAATTAGCAAGGAAAAAAAAAGCTTAAAAGGGGTTGAAACGTGACAAAAATGCGATAGAAATGGCCAGAAATGGTTTAAAAGGGGTTAGAACTTGACAAAAATGGGTTAGGAAAGGGGAAAAATAACTTAAAAATGGTTAGAAATTGAGAAATTTGGGTTAGGAAAAGAAACCAAAAAATGCTTAAAACGACTTAGAAAATGGAAATAAAAAAAGGGTTAGTAATGGCCAAAAGTGGCTTAAAACGTTTAAGAAAGTAACAAGAATGCATAGCAAACGGGGGAAAAAATGGTTTAAATTTGATAGAAATGGGGAAAATGGGTTAGAAATGAGCGAAAAACTCTGAAACCAGGAAAGAATTGGGCAAAAATTAGCATGGAAGAAAAAAAGCTTAAAAGGGGTTGAAACGTGGCAAAAATAGGATAGAAACTGCCAAAAATGGATTAAAAGGGGTTAGAACTTGACAAAAGTGGGTTAGGAAAGGGGAAAAATAACTTAAAAATGGTTAGAAATTGAGAAATTTGGGTTAGGAAAAGAAACCAAAAAATGCTTAAAACGACTTAGAAAATGGAAATAAAAAAAGGGTTAGCAATGGCCAAAAGTGGCTTAAAACATATTTGAAAGTAACAAGAATGCATAGCAAACGGGGGGAAAACTGGTTTAAATTTGATAGAAATGGGGAAAAATGGGTTAGAAATGAGCCAAAAACTCTGAAACCAGGAAAGAATTGGGCAAAAATTAGCATGGAAGAAAAAAAAATGGAAACTGCCAAAAATGGATTAAAAGGGGTTAGAACTTGACAAAAATGGGTTAGGAAAGGGGAAAAATAACTTAAAAATGGTTAGAAATTGAGAAATTTGGGTTAGGAAAAGAAACCAAAAAATGCTTAAAACGACTTAGAAAATGGAAATAAAAAAAGGGTTAGTAATGGCCAAAAGTGGCTCAAAACATATTCGAAAGTAACAAGAATGCATAGCAAACGGGGGGAAAACTGGTTTAAATTTGATAGAAATGGGGAAAAATGGGTTAGAAATGAGCGAAAAACTCTGAAACCAGGAAAGAATTGGGCAAAAATTAGCAAGGAAAAAAAAAGCTTAAAAGGAGTTGAAACGTGGCAAAAATAGGATAGAAACTGCCAAAAATGGATTAAAAGGGGTTAGAACTTGACAAAAATGGGTTAGGAAAGGGGAAAAATAACTTAAAAATGGTTAGAAATTGAGAAATTTGGGTTAGGAAAAGAAACCAAAAAATGCTTAAAACGACTTAGAAAATGGAAATAAAAAAAGGGTTAGCAATGGCCAAAAGTGGCTTAAAACGTTTAAGAAAGTAACAAGAATGCATAGCAAACGGGGGAAAAACTGGTTTAAATTTGATAGAAATGGGGAAAATGGGTT